>NW_028186572.1:185964-240759 GCF_003343005.1 Rhea americana
GCCTGCTCCGCAGACTTGTACTTTATCGCACAGCATCCGCCTCTGGCGCATCGCGGGCCGCCTCAAGCCGGGAGGCAGATGCTGCTGCGACAGGGTCCCCCCCTCGTTGAAAAAGGGGGAAAAAATGAGACAAAATCCTTAGCTGTGATTTCAGGCTAATTCTACAGTTTCAGAGTACCAGCCAGAAAYGCAGATGACTTGCAATTTGTCCTAATCTGTGGTCAAAAAAATGCCTACTTCAGAAATCTTGTTTACTTTCTGCTCTGTGCTTGTCCTGCCTCAGTAATGGTGATGGTTTCACTGTAGTRGTCCAGCGCAGCAAGAGAGCTTGATAAATCTCAAGACTAAGCGGTTCATTTAGAGCAAAAAAMCACGATTTTTTTTAGAGATACAGAATTTGATACCTGATTTTTATTTTTTTTTTGAGTGTTATTTTTACTAAGCCTGTAAATCAAGCCTTAATAATATAATATCTCAAGTTAGAGCCTGCAGTTTCTGGGTGCACGGACCTGCTTTTGCCTAAGCCATGCCAGAGAGCACTGCTGCTCAGCCAAAGGGAGGAATTTGAAAGTGGATCGTAAGACAATTCCCTCTGATGGAAGAAAAGCAAAATCCTTGGGTTGCCAAGACATGGCAACAGCCAAAAGAGAGAAGGGAGGTAACATCTTTTCAGTCTGCTTGCTGCAGTTGCCTCTGTCCCTGCTGAAATCAAGAGCATTTCTTTCAGCTGTAAATGAGGTCTGTGAACCACAAGGTTTACTCTCTTACCTCCTTAAGTAACAGTCTGTGAACTGGGATTAAGGACTGATGGTGGAAAGAGTTCATCACCTGCCACATCATCCTCATTTCTTTACATGGTTACTTAAAAATTATTCTTTAAGTTAAAGTCATCATATTTCTTTTGGCCATCTTTTGGAWGAGGAAAGAGTAGAAGACTTAGAAGACTACTTTCAGGCTTAATTAGTCTTTCTAAGAGATGGATTCTGATTTGATAAACAGTAATTARTGAAATAGCTTTTGAATTCAAGAATGTAAAGTACCAAAAAATATTTTACCAGTGTTCTTGTTCCTTGTTAATCATATACAAGGAACTTCCTTGCTTAAAGACGAGGAGGATAGTCATGGTCTATTACTAATACTGAGAGCTAGAGCCAGTCAATTAAAAATTTAATCCTAATTTTAGTTATTTATTAATAGACTAATAAGTAGTTTAAAAAAATCTTATGCATATAGGGATTTAAAAATGATTCTGRGTACATAAGACCTACTAAACCTTGCATAGAGCCAATGTTTTGCAGTTTCTGAGAAACAAAATTTTCAAAAGTGCAGTATTTTCTAYAAGCAGACAACATACTTTTATGAGAGTGAATAAATCCCTATTGGAAGGTCATATAGGGAATATATGGCTGTTACTTTCTTTGCATATAACAAAAAACACATAATTTCTCTGCACCTGTTTCCCATATGCTACTTATTGTGTCGTAAATTACATGAGTTACAGAGGTGGAAATCTGTATGCATTACAGAGAATTCTGCTTCTCATGAATTAATTGCAAACCAACCAAAAATAATAATAATTTCCTCCCCCCCCCCAGTTTTCACACTAGTCTGTATATTGCTGTTATGTGGCAGTGCCCATAGTAACCAGGGAAAGTCCATTCCACTTCCTCATGCAGGGTTCAGCTTTGTGTGCTGTGCTGTAGCTGGAGTCTCTGCTTTGCCACTTTAAATGGGAGGATCCTCCTCTGGGAACTGGATTTAATCCCAGTAGTGATTTCTCTCTGTATATTACTCATAAGAATCAGAATGACATGGAGATGTTGGGAGTTGAAGATGAAAAATGGATCTTTTCTTTATAATATCATCAAAAGGCCCCAAGTTCTCATTACTTTATATTAGTTTATTAATTTAAATTTAACAAAAACCACAAGTGGACATTGTTCTGTGGCATTAGAAAGCACATTGTCTTTTCTTGTTAATCACCACAGCAGAAACAATAAATCTTGCCATTAGATATTTATGAAGAAGTTGTGCCCAAACAAGACTCTCCAGGTATATTTTGTTAACTTAGGGCTACTGTTAAYGCTTCTCATCTAGCTTTCACTAAATGCTCTGTAGGGAAGTTTTTCTTCTCAGTATGTTTCTGGCTCTTTCTTTAAGAGGAATGTATAAGTTATCTTTTAAAGCAATGTTTGCCAGAAGCTAAATAGCAATTTATTTTYTGAATGCTTTGGCTGCAGAGTGACTCAATATTTTCCACTTGTCCTGAAATAAGACAGAAGAACCACCTAGTCAAATAGATTGAAGATACAAGTTAATTGAAATAAGGCTGGGCTGTCAGTCCCTGTGATTTTGGGGTTTAGGACACAATTTTTTGGTTTTCCTTGACCTTCAAGCTACTGGGGATAGGGCAYTACACCAATTTTCTTGATATTTTCTTCCATTTGTTTCATATTATGTATGAATGTATGGTAACTGTTTCATGTATGACATGTATTTATGGTACTGTATAGTAATGCATGGTATTTATTTGTTGGTTTTTAACTTTATCCCTTGAGGAAATGAAGCTTGTGTGATTGCTCTGTCAGGTCGTTCTCCCGACTACTTAGAAGGAGCATGGCAGGGGCTAGGGTTCTTGTCATTGGACAAGAGAAGAACTAGAGAACACCCATCAAAAATCCCTACGGAAAGAAAAACGAGCTTTGGTCCACTGTTACTGTTAACCACTTACTTCATATAAGCTGCTTTTCTAATCTTCTGCATTCTTTTTCTTCTMTTGAAGAAAATCACCACTACTAAATTTGGACACGTGTGCGTTAACTACTCATTTCTGAGAATGCCAGTCATGTTTAGGCCATAATAAGATCAGTGTGCAAGTATAAATGTGTTTAGAAGCTTTTGCAGATTATGAAAGCAGAAGCACAGGATCAATAGTTGTGCATTAGAATCACTCCTTGGGAGTCAGAAGAGCAATGCAGATGTCCAGGTGTGGAGTTGGCCCTCTGGCCTCTTGTAACATGACTACCACTTACAGTGAAATGTAATTATCACGAGGAAAAGGCAGTGAATGTCCAGAGAAGCAAAAGTGCATTAATATCAAGGTAAAATCTACAACTGATCGATGACTTGCAACAGCAATTAATGCTCATTAGAAATTTTAAACTGAATGTTCATTTAACTTAATTTTATGCCATATACGTATATGTAAGTTCTTTATACTGATTAGTACATCCGGCTTCCTAATGAAAGGTTCCTGTGCTTAGCATTCTGCACTGAGGCAACCTCCATTGGAAAATGGCATAAGAAAAACCACTGTCTCAGTAAATGTGACTATAACTTCTAAATAACAGCTGTTCTGTCTGTGGCAGTGAATCTGTTTCCAGGSCTGAGGAGTAGAAAGGTTTTGTTTACACTACCTGTATCAGAGTTGCTTTGGACTTCCCTATTCAGCTGTAGAGACAAGCTTTAAAACCCTGCGGAGAGTTGAGGCACTGGTGTTGCCCTGTAACGGAGCCTTCTAAGCTGTGAGTATCTGTGTGTCTCCAAAGCCCGTCAGAACCGACTTGAGAGACGGGGCAGTGCGGCTCCGGGTTGCCGATGATGTGACACGTGCTTCTCTGGTGGCACAGCAGTGTGGTTGCTGCTGCAGTATGGTGAAGTTCCCAGTAGACTGTTGTTGAGTGTTTGCCTTCTAGGTTTCTCTGTGTACATACTTGTGCTCTGGGTATTTTCCTGAAAAGGATGTGCCTTTGCTAGCATTGCAGCTGCAGCACTCTTTTTCTCTAGGTACATCGGTGCCGTCCTTCCCCTGTTCCACAAAACAGCAACATCTGTCTTCTGAAAGCACTTTGCTGTGGCCGTTGCATACCCTTTATGAGTTGCTGTCCCCATTGCTGTCTCGCAGTTAAAACAATTTGCCTCCAGGGTTTTGTTGGAAGATCTGTGGGCTACGCTTTGGGGAGAAATGATCCTTCTGTGAGATAGCAGGATTGTAGCTGTTAAAAATTTCCATGWGGCTTAAGGTACCTGAAGAAAACTTAGKCAGGTTTGGCAATACTGCAAGTTTGCTATCTACTATCTGCATCTTAAACATAAAGACCTTTAAATATCTGTCCTCCCCAGTTTGTTAAGGGATACTTTAGATAGTGTTTCTCCCTCTTGCACTAATACGGTTTAATGAGATGGTGAAGGAAGGTTATAGGAGTGATGCTTTGTGCTCAGATGTCTGCTCTTCTCCACTGTGAACACTTTTTTTTCTCCCCCTCCTTTCTGCTTTGTCTTTTCTAGTTCTGTGAAATGAACCTCACAGTCTGGGAAGGCGCTTGCTCTTTYCCCACTCTGAAATCTGACCTCACAAATAGCTGATTGATGGGAATTTCTGCAGCTGGATGGTGATCTCATACCATCAGAGGAGAAAAACATGCAGGAATAGCAGATAGCAGATAAAGAAAGGCTTTGCCTTTCAGGTGGATCCTTTCTAYTGTCTTTATTTAAGAGTGACTGGCAATCATGGAAATGTAGACTTAGTTAACCACTGTCTCTGTATATTCTTCAGACTCCTATTTTCCTGTTCCTGATGTCCATAGGCAGGATTAGATTTCACTAACAGGAGGAGCAATGCAATCAGTGTAGTTATTAAAGGGTTCTTCCAGCTTACTTTCAGTCTTCTTTTTTTGTTATAATCTTGATTTACAAGAGCTGTTGATCCCCCTCCCAAAAGAGTGGTTTTTTTTTTTTTTGGAAAACACTATGATATTTCTTACGATTATCATATTTTTTTTTTAACTGAAGGTGCAACTGTTAGATTTTTTTATTTATGACACTTTCCTCCTTACATGTTTTAAGGTTCCGAAATACATCCCTTCAATTGTTCCAAAGTTAAAAAGCAACATTAAAAAAAAAGTGTCTATAAATTGATCATGTCTTCTGGACATGATCACAGGATTTTAAATCACTGGAGTATTAATTGTCTTCTCCCCATTTTTCTGCTATTTTTTTTTCCAGGGATATCACTTGAATATGGTTCAGAATTGATAACAATACTGCAAATTATGATTAAAACACAACACTGAAGAAAAAAATAACTTGATCTATTTTAAAAAGTAAAAAATAACAAGAAGTGTTTCTGGAGAAACTCATGTTTCAGATTTATACCTAAGTAGGGAAGCACTGATTGTTACAATTCTCATTTTCTTCTTTCTTTCTTAGATAGTAAAATAAACATAGTAGCCATCCTGACTAACAGTGACAAACTAAGTCACTCCTTTGGCTCAGTCACTCCTTTGGCTGTGTTAAAGATGGTAATATTTTGACTATGAATAGGACTTTCTATATGGAAAATTACACCAATAAAAGTAATTAAGACTGTAAAGTAACTTTTCATTGTGTGTATCCTGGTCCAGGACCAGGCACAATGTTAATACAAATAATAATGGTAAAAATAATTATTTTTCCCCTAAGATGAATTAAGATCGTTCACTGGGAACTAAGTAAATGATGTTTTTTCTCTATTCAAGTTTAATAACTTCTTGCTGTAGTTTTGAATTGCTTTCTTTTCTGTCCATGTGGCATGAGGGAAAAGACTATCTGCAAAGGTGCAAGAGCAGAAGCCACTTCTCCCACAGGATGATTTTAGTATTAAGAAAAGCAGTCTGACCTTCTGTGTTTACATCCTTGTTTGTGCACCACATCATCAGAAACTATAAAATGAGTAGACACTTGATAGGGTGTGTACCTGAAACAACAGAGCAATTAAAAGTGGCTTGACAGCAGTGCAGCAGCCTGGAAAATAGAGACTGTGCTGGTCTATTCCTGGGGCCTTGTCTGCCGCTGAAGCTTTCTCAGGGACGTACTAGTCAGCTCTGGTTTTGTGGTGCAGGGAGATGTAGAAGAGATGTGTCCTTCAGCTAGTGAGAAACAAAGCTGGTCTGGCCTAGGAGTACCAAAGGGCTTAAGAATAACAGTTTGCCCACAGAGACATATGAAGGGAAGAAAAAAAAAACTCACTATGAATCAAATTATTTATTCTAMAACCTGAGGAGAGAAAAGTCAAAAAATCTATTCTTAAATTTGTGGGTGATTGTGAATATTATGTTGGTGTTGGATGAACTGTATAAATATCAAGCAAACTCAATTCAGACTAAAAGATAGAATGCTTTGGAGTTAGGCAGAACTGAAAATGTTCTCATAGATGTAGAAGGGTGTCCTTCCTTTTACTGTCTTGGTCATCTCTCCATAAAAAGCTTGGGTGCRGATATTTAGTCTATACAAAAATTGTATAGGCTTCTCTTTTAGCATGTTAGAGATGCTARTATTTGACAAACAGTTGTGGGAACGGCACTTGGTACAAATATGTAAGTAAGTATTCTGAACTTTTTTCGAATTCTAATAAATTGTAGGAAATCTACATTTATTCAGTGAAGCAACTTAGACTCTCAAGTTTACCAGCTTCATTAACTTAAAGCTAACCAAACAGGTTTGTGACAAGCCTTAGAAACTAGTTATATGATGTGTATTCCTGAATTGCTTCCTTACGAACAGTGAGGCTTTCAAACTATAATGCCCATCAGTCCAAGGACGTTACCCTCTGGTAAGCTTATGTGATTCTTGCTAATCTTGGAGGAAAAATCTATATCCGAACGTAGGTCCTTCTTGCAAATCCTCTTTATGTCGCTCATGCTTATGGCAGTTACTAATATTCATAAATAGTGTGTTATTTAAAAATTACCTTGAAAGTAAAAGTAATCTGAGCAAACAATACAATCTATTAATTTATTTAAAGAGCAATTCAAAATAATTTTCCAGATGTTAGTTACCTGAGGCARTGGTCAGGATTCCCCACAGCAGGCTTATCTACATAAGCCAAACTATAATTCTGTTCCTGTTCCATTTCTCCTTTACCCTTTGATGCTGTTAACTCCTGCCCAGTCCCAGAGTTCGGTGGGGCAGTACTGTTCAGATGGTGCCTGCTCAGGATTGGAGTGARATCTGAGCAGCCAGCTGGATCCTCTCCTGACTACCACGGTGGGAACCTGCTTGGCGTTTCCAAGTGAATGCACCATGTGTACCAAAATAACTGTTTTTTTGTCGTAGTGCATCTGTGAGCCTTGTAGGCTAGATTTCAACTCATGCTGTCCTTTGCAGTTCTTCTTTGCTGCTGTGTGAGAGTGAACGAATGCGTGCATTTGTCATTTCAACTGTCTGCTGCCTGCTTGGCAGTGATTTCAGTTCTAGGCTAGGGAGGCCAAACTTTCAATTAGATATATCTARTCAGTCAGTTTGAGATTGCACATTGATGATGGGAAAATTGATGATTAGTCAGCTATTTTTCTGCATGTCCAGCAAAGCTATGCATAGGTCCTGGCAAGTACTACCGTCGGTTCATATCAYGTGAACAAACGTGGTGATATGAAATCCCTTTTGCTCTGCCAGGAGGTGGTCAGCTTCCAGAATCAGTGCATTAATGTTTGTTTCCAGTTACTTTTTAGGCTTTTGGACTACAAGTACGAGGTCCAGAATGATGTCCTGAGAGCTATTTTCCACTTGTTAAGGTAGACTCCTTTATTTCAGATGTCAACAGAAGTGTTAAGGCCTTCTGTTCCTGAGGTGGCTGAAGAGAGTCTGTCTCCACCAGTCATGGAAAGTTGCTGCTCTCTGCTTCTCTSTCCTGCTCCAGGCAGGATGTGATGCTCGTCAAGATCTGGGAAGGACAGTTTTAGACTTTATTTCTTTCCCTTTCTACCTAGGGCTTGGCCATCTCAGCCTCGACACATCCCATCTTGTGGCATGAATGCTAGTGGCCTCTCAGTGCTAGAACAAGCCTGTTCATCCCCTGGAAAGGGGCTGTGGGAGTTACCAGTATGAGAAGAGGCTTGGCAAAATGAACTTTTTTTTTTTTTTACCATGTTATTCTCCCCTGTTCAGATGTCAGTCATCCTGAATTATTTACTGGATCTGAGGGTGTCCAGTCTTTTCCTTATCTTTCTAACTTCATTCCTCTCTCACTGGTGCAAGATTCCCCAGWGTTCACAGAGCAATTGTCCTCAGATTTCCAGAAGACCTGGCTGAGGCGAGGGACCCTGCTCCTTGGAGGAGCTGTTGTGGASCCCACCACTGAACTGCTGATGGACTGCAGTTCCTCTAGCTGTCTGTAAGGCAGAATTTTCTGGTTGCTTCAATAATACTCATTTGGAAGATGAGTGAGATCCAGATCCATATGGCTCTTCTTCCCCATGTGGTGTTTTTTGTGGAAGGAGTTTCCTGTCTGACACGTTCCAGGTTTCTCCCAAAAGATAATTCTAAAAACAAAATTAGAAAATTAACTAATGTGTTTTCTCCCTTCCGCTTCAACATACTGAACTGAAGCATCTTTGCACGCTGCATATTAAGAGGGGTTTGTTCATCTCTTTAACTTCAAGGTCTGTTAGGTGTTCCCAGTGGGGGCAACCATGAGGAATACGAAGGGGTCAGACACACAAAGACAGTCAAGTTGGAAAATTGATGGTGGAAAGCCCTGTTATGAGACTGCYGGGGGAAAATGGGGCTTCTGGAGGTGGCTGATTCCACCAGAGTTAAAGTTACCTTGCTGAGTGTCGTCCCTGCCTAGGACAAGTGAGCATCTAGAGCTCTAGCTGTGCTTTTATCAGTTGTGGTGCCTTCGTGGAGGCAGAGGTGGGTGGTTCCAGCTGACCTTYACGGTACAGGACATCCTAGGATCTTGTTCAGTGGCAATCTAYGTATGGACAAATTGAAAAAAAAAGTTACCTCTCAATGATCACGTTTTTTTTTTCCCCAAGATGTGTTGTCAGATTCACACTAGCTTTTTGTTTTCTATCGGAATCCTTCTGAAACTTTTAGTTCTGGGATTATGCCTTAATAAAAATGGACTGACAGGGCACTAGTTTATGTACRATATATAGAAGAACTCAGTTATGGATAAATATCTTACCTTTCCCACTACAGAGGCACGTGTCATTTCAGGATATTTTAGAGTTCCTTTCCAACAATCAATCATAGCTCTGGGGGRAAAAAAATCAAATATGTATTTTGGTTGACCAAAACCCTCTATATTTTATTACTCATTTATTAATCATTATAAAATACATTGTGTCCTACAGAAAATAGGACACTAGAACACACGTTTAAAGAATATGCTATCTAAATTCAATATGTCTCAGCCAAAACTAAAAAAAGCGTGTCGTGTGCTGACATGCATGTCTGTGCGCCCAGTTGCAGAGCGGAGAACCAGAAGACGGTGAAAATGGCTGGTTACTTACTTGGCACATCTCATATAGCAGGTTCTGGATCTTCTTTTGCTTTTGAGGTGAAGTTAAGATGAAGGGTGTCTGTTTTCAGTAGAAGCCTCAATAAAATAAGGAGTGGATTTGAAGAGTTTGTCGTGTTCATTGTAGAACTGCCTGTGGTGGTAAAATAAAGAAGAATCTGGTGCTCTCAGCATTTAATTTGGTTCGCTCACGGCACACATTCTCCTGCAGCGTTACTTGGGAAACGGTGCAGACTGTATCTCAGAGCTAAAATCGCACAGAGAGAGAAGTTTCAGAGCTAAGATATGTTTTGAAAGAACTGATAAATTAAGTAGGATTTTTCTTAGCTAATATTGAGGAGTTTTATATTTCATCGTGGATTGACTGCCACTGTCTGGATCTGCCTTCCCATTTTGCTGTGTTGATCATTGCTAAGCTTTAATAGTCTTCCTAGGATCCTGTGCGATGGATTTTTTTTGTGGGGGGGGGTTATGAAATATCCTCTCATTTATATTAGAGGTATTGGAGAATTTCTCTTGTCCTTCTCTAAATGATCTAGATTTGAGCTTTTGTAGCCTAGTTTTAACACCCATCTGACGTTCCACTAGCAAATAAGGTAGTCCTATCTCTAATCACATTCTGATCTTACACCCCTGCTGTGGAAGCTGAACTGTTATATTATGTCAAGATATAACAGAAGTGGATTGGTATATCTGCTGAGTATTTCAGGAGAGAAGTACAACTAGGTTGGTCAAAGTACCATGCAGCTCTGAGACACCTCAGGATTATTTCTTACAAAGATCTAAGAGGTTACACATATGAGATTTTTTTCCTTTTAGACTTTAAAATGTGAGGGTGCAGTACAATACAATACAACACGTACATAGTTCTTCAGCTAGAAACATCCTTTCATTTAGGTTGAATGAGAGGTTCATGGAATAGGGATGAAAAAAGTATTAAGAGAAATAGATAATGAAGGATGGCTGTGGCAGCTTCTTCATATTCCTGTAATGCTTAACAGGCTCTTCTTGCACAAGTCAATTTTCTTCTCCAGCATTACAGCCACATAAAGTAGCTCAGTAGCTTTTCACCATAGAGAACTTCATTTTTAAGTTCTGTTGGGTATATTAGTTCGAGCTTGGAATCAGTTTGATCCTTAGTACAACAGGATGATTCAAAATAAGTACTAGTAGCTGATTTTAATTATTTAAATAGAGGTCTACCACTCTAAATAATCTGTTTTATTCTAGTTATCACTTCGTGGTTTTCTGTAGCCTCCTAGCAAAAGGTTGCTTCATGCTGGTTCTATGCAGTTTAGCCCTGTGTATTGCAGTATAAGGGAACAGAATATTTATGCATATGCTCTTAAGGAATTATGTTAGACATATTATATGTCTTTTATTGGAAGATGGTAAATGACTTTGTTAGAGAAATAATGTTTTTTTTTTAAATTGTGATTTCAACATAGTAATACTTAAGCTTTAATAGATGTTATTCTGTTTTCACATTCAATGAATGTGAAAACACTCTGAGCATTTTATTTTTAAAAGCATGCTCAATTTAAGCTAAAATGCTGTGATTTTTATCCACTGATTTGCATATAGCCTATAGTAGGTGCCTTCTGCCTCCAGAAAACTCTTCTGCTCGTTAGCCTAATTAAAAACCTTTGATCTGGAAGAGCTTTGGAATGCGGTGCAGTGGCAAAATGCAGCAGTGCATTCAAGCACAGGACAGAGTAACGAGCGGTGGTTATTCTGCATGGGGGAGTGTGCCACGCACCTGCTCAGGCCGTGCCGGCTCTTCTGTTATCCTCTCTCTGTAGGTCTCCATGCAGCGAAACATGTAGCAGATTTTTAACTTCAAGCGTGTTACAGATTCCATTGACCTCCTGGATGGTCTTTGCCAGGGTGTCAGGTTGTTCCTCTAGTGATAGCTGTCAGCTTCGTTCCTTCCTCGGTGGTAGCAGCTTCAGCAGGTGCTGTAGTCGCTGTGCAGGGTGCTATCGTGGGCAGGTAGGCAGCACGACCAGGCCTGTTCCGCTGTTCTCACCAGTCTGCTGCCCGCTCTGCAGGACTCTTGATATCTGCTCTGCTACTAACTTCCAGTGTGATCTTTGGAAGATGTAACAAAGTGAGGAGCCCAACTTTTTAATCTGTAAAACAATGATTTCAGCACCTCTTAGTATAGTATGTGGTTTAATTCAATTTTACATCCTAACCACCCTTTTTAGCAGCATTAGATGCAATTTTAGCATCTTTGTAATTATGGTTATTTGGGGTGGACACTGCATATATTTTACCAGGCCTGACTTAATCCCATCTCCAGAGTTTACTTCCTTTCTGTTCCTTCAGCTAGATGACTTTCGTAGTGTAGCAGTTTCCCCTTAACTCAGACTATACATCATTTGCACTGTAATTGTGGATACAAAAATACATGTAAGTACATGTTTACAGAGCTGACTTTTAATCCTCACAATTGAAGAAAAGTTTACATTAGCCATACATAATTATTTTCTTTTTTTAAAGACATTTGTTCCATGAGTATTAGTTCCATTATTCGTTGTAATTGATGTTCTCTTTCTGTATTTTATCTGTTCAAACACACACACACACACGATATTGTAAATATTAAATATACATCTGTATACATTATGATACTGTTTTACAGCATCAGGGACTGTCTTGATTTAACTTGATTTCCTTTAGGTTTGATCTCTGCTGACTTCTTAGTGCATAGGATCTCATGTGGTCATCTTGCACAACCCCTGTAACTGTTTTGCCTCCAGCATTCTTAGAAAGACATCCACTCTTAATTAAAAACCTAGGAACATAATACCAAAAGGGACTTTCTGAGTCAGTATGTCCAATTCTTTTGAATTGCAGGCAACTGCATTGTATAATCTATCAAGCTTTGTAGTAAAAAGAGTTAAATATCTTGCTGCTTGCTCTTCTGAAAGTAACCTTCTTCTAAATTCCAATTTCTTTTTATTCGTGGCCTGTTTTTACTGGTATATTCTTGTGCCAGCATTGCCCTGAACTCAGCAAATCTCCCTTTATCAAGTATGTGTGTCTTCGGTGTATTAATAGAAAGCAGTGCTGTCCTTTCTGAGTCTTTGCTTGCTAAGTGATGCAAACCAAGCTCTCTGGTTCGTCGCCTAAGAAAGGAGGGCGAGTTGGCCCGTGCTGAGCTCTCTGCTGCCGCAGCTCCCCGGTGACCTGACTTCTGGGCCCGCAGGTATTTGTGTCTCAACGCAGCTGGTGACATGCTGCTAGCCTTGCCTCATATTACAGGTTCTCCCATCCCCGTAGCGTTTGAGTAACCCTTTGCCACAGCTGGTGTTCGGATTGATCGTTCCTGTGTGTGTGGCTGGAATAATACTCTGTTTTGCAGATGCATTTTACCAGCGCTTTGTATAGTGGCATGAATGCTTGTCTTGCACTGGGATACTCTGGGAGACAAGCTGCCTTTTTCAAAGTCATTGTGATAAGATTTATCTTACTGCCCTTTCTTAGCACTGCAGTCCAGTGCAGTGTGTAGCCTGTATGGTGTGTTAGCTGGCAGGAGAGTGGCTGCTTGTCCAGCTCCTCCCTACCTTCCCCACGCTGCAGTTGCATGTGGCCCTGAGCACATCATCTTGGGGCTAATGAAGTATCAGCCTCTTCCTCTCGGGCCTTCTCACTGCAGCAGATTTTTTTTACCCCTACGTGCATGACCTTGCATTCGTATGTGGTTCAGTTCTGCTCTCACTCTGGTCTCCAACATCCTCTGCATCTTCCTGTGTGGTATTTTAATTCTCTGTGGTACTGACAGCAACTCCCAGTTGTGAGTGATCTGCAAGACTTCACAGCCACAGGTCCCCCCGCCCCCTTTTTTTAAAGCCATATTTACCAATGGAAATATGAGATTGCTCACAAGACCCAAGAGTCATCATCCTTCTTTATGTACCCCCCCCCTTTGCTCCACACAATGTCTCTTGTTCCAAATTGTTATTAATATAATTAATACAGTTGTCATTATTGACACTGGATTGGCTAGAGGTACGTGAAGTGCAACCTTGCCGTCTCATACAAAGCTGGAACAGGGTCAAGGACGTGGAAGAGTCCCTCTGCCTCTTGTGGCTCTGGATAACAGCAAGTTTAGGACCAGACCTACTATAAGGAAGCATCATAATTAAAAAGTTGCCTGCCTTTTGAAAAAAGGCTTAGATCCCTTGGAACAAGAATGTGAAAGTTATAATCTTTGCATGTATTGACAGAAAAGAATTTATTTCACAGAAGGCATTCAAACACTAACCTGTATCTATAGAGTATYTAAATGAGGTAGTGGTTGCCTTAATATATTCTTGAAGTTACAAACAGGAGCAAACATCTGATCTCGAGTCTCTGCGGTGTAAAGGAGATTTTACTTTTACTAGAGTTGTACGCTTCTATGTAGATGGCCATGGTCCTTCAGGAGTACGTTTGTCTTCGACAAGGGTAGCAAAGATTCATGCACTGGGCTTGGCTCAGAGCATCTTTCCATCATGTGACTTTATGTGCTGTGTGCCCTTGGTGGGCAAGTCCTAAAGGCTTGTTTAAAAATATGATTAAAATGTCTTTATAGTGTGTCAGAAAAAATGGGAAGGACGGAAGAGTGTTTTTTCTCAGTTCTCATATGATATGTTGACCATTTTACTAATAAATGGCTTTGTTCAATGTCAGCTTTATTGGAGGTCAGAGACTGACATTAGCAGATCCCCATCCTGCTTTTGAATTGGCTGAAGTGGAAATTAATTATAGCTAATTAAAAGTATGTACTACTAATGAAGTTAATAACATAATTGTTTTTTAATTAAAATTATTTTGCAACTCCAAGGAAGGAAATACATTTGAATGAAATACATTTGTTTTCCATATTAAATATGTACCCATGTGTAAGCACTGTCATGTGAATCAGTTATCTTAAATATTTAGTACAGAATATTCAAATATACTTTCATAAGTGAAAAAGACTTCCTTGGCTGACATGTACCATAAATTGTATTCTGAAAATGATTTGAGCTTAGACAAAGCTCTGCTATGAAAATGCCTGAGATTTCTCACATCGCAACTATCATTGCCTAGTTGCAGAATACATGAAAAACGCAGAACRTATTTTTTTTTTTCTTTGAAGCTCACAGTGAGAATGCTATGGAATGTTGTGGTGGTTTTTGGCTGAGTTTTGGGATAAGACTTCACRCAAGCATGAAGTTTGACATAGTTAATGTGTCTGAGTTGGAGAAAGTGGGAAGTAGTAAGGGGTTTAAAATTGTTGATTCACCTTCATGTCAAAGTTGTAACTGAACTTTTCAGCCAATTATTTACGACCGAGTGTTGCTAGCTGTGTACTGTTTCAGTCAGTAAACTCAGTGTTTTAGTTTATTTTTTTGAACTGTATCTTATAAAATGAATGCTTATTCAAGATAGCATCTTATCTGCAGCAACCAAGATTCCTCTGAGATGGAGATGGCCTGGACTATTATCAGCATTTATTCTTATTCATTGCATACTATCTTCTGGCATATTTTCAGTTTGGAGTCTCTTTATATGGATTAAAAATATATCTGAGTTTCGCAAAGAGGATCCAACATTGATAGTTCTAGGGGAGGTATGTTATGCAGGTATCCTGGATTCAGCCCCTGTGGTGCCGTGGCTGCAGTTTATCTGGGTGCTCTTTAAGCTAAGGTCCTTCTGTGGAGAAAGACTCTGCAGTTTGGAGAGAGGTTTTGCCGCATGCATTTTATGGCTTATGAAGCACCTTTTGCTGATCACCTATTTTATGCTGGAGTGCAAAGAGAATAGTTGCTGTTGGAGAAATTGCATCTCAGTTTCTGTATATTTTTTATTGATAGCAGCTGGAATAGAAGTTATTTCTTGAGTAAGCCTTTTGCTGATGACCACCATAAATGTGAAAAGTGGCTTAATTTAAGGGTCCTCTTCTTGATTGTTAAAGAGGAAAGATGAACATTCCTCTCCTGAAGCTCTGGCATTGCTGGTATCTGACTGTTACAATTGCCTGTACAGGAATTACTGCCAGAAATGTGACTTGCTGGTTTGAATGTCAAATATGATGCAGTAGGAATCTACTTGGTGAGAAAGTAATCTCTTGTTTTGAAGTTAGTGTTGAGTGAAGTGGCAGAGCCTCTTGTTAAGATAGCAGTACAAGGTCCTCACCTTGAATAGCATATGAATCTCACCAGTGGGCCTGACTGTGGACTTGATATTTAGTTTTGAACAGGTCAGAGTTGGCCTTCTCAGATGAAATACTGCTGATACCACTTTCTGCGTTACCAGCCTAATTGGATACTGCCAGAAATTGTGAGATGTGCTATACAACCAGCATTTCAGCAAAATAATACATCTTCAAAGCATCCGTAATCAGTAGGCTTGCTGTTGAAATGACCTCCCTTGAGAAGTTGCGTTGAACATGAGTTCTACTCCAGTTTATAAACAGTACGTTTTAGGGTTGTGATCAGTGGTACATGTCTAGTTGGAGGCCTGTAGGTAGCAGTGTACTCCAGGGGTCAATACGGGATCCAGTCCTGTTCAACTTGTTCGTCAGTGACCTAGATCATGGGTCAAAGTGTGCCCTCAGCAAGTTTACTGATGATACAAAACTAGTGGTGTGGCTGATATGCGAGAAGACTCTGCTGCCATCCAGAGAGGCCTTGGCAGGCTGGAGAGATGAGCAGAGGGGAACTTCATGAAGTTCAGTAAAGGCAAATGCAGGGATCTGCACCTAAGGGAGGAATAACCTCGGGCACCAGGACAGGCTGAGGGCTGAGCTGCTGAAAGCAGCTCTGTGGAGAAGGAGCTGGGGGTCCTGCTGGACAGCAGACTGTGAACCAGCAGTGTGCCCATACGGCCATCCTAGGCTGTATTAGGTAGAGTGTTGCCAGCAGGTTGAGGTAAGTGATCCTCCCGCTTTACTCAGCCCTGGTGAGGCCACACCTGGAGTACAGTGTTCAGGTCTGGGCTCCCCGGCRTAAGGGAGACATGGAGCTACAGAAGCAAGTCCAATGAAGGGCTACTGAAACGATTACAGGACTGGAGCGTCCCTCATATGAGGAAAGGTGGAGAGGGTTGGAACTGCTCAGCTGGGAGAAAGAAGGCTRAAACAGGATCTCATCAATGCATGTAGAAGGTGTAAAGAAGAGGAGCGCAGACTCTCCTCAGTGGTGCCCGGTGACAGAACAAGATGCAACAGGCAAAAACACTGGAAGTTTTGCCAGAATATAAAACTTCTTGTTTGTGAGGGTGACTGAACACCAGAGCAGGTTGCCCAGAGAGGTTATGGAGCCTCCTTCCTTGGAGCTATTCACAAACCTTCTGGACAGGCTCCTGGGCAATGTGCTGTAGGTGACTCCGCTTGAGGAAAGCGGTTAGACTAGATAGTCTCTAAAAGTCCCTTCCAACCTCAGCTGTCCTGTGATTCCATGGTAGTGTCTCCCTTGATCTACACATAACTGTGGCTCCCTTCCCTTTATGTCCATTCTGTAAAAAGGCTCTGGTAGCCGTACAAATGAGAATGTAAAAAARTCGTATGAACTGATTCAGAATAAAGGCAGGATCTTTCTTAGATACCAGCACGTTGCARCAGCAAGCTATTCTTGCAGTCAGAGCTACAARAGTATCTAATTATTACAAGGTGGTGATGAAATAGCCTAGCAGAAGTCRCTGGTAGGTGTTTATTCTTCACTTTTTCATGAGGTGCTGCTTTTGCACCCACAACACTGCCATCTTCTCCTAGCAAAGGAACAAAGTGACAGGATTTGAGGCTGAGCCTTTAATACTCCCTTTGGTGAATAATGCTATTGCCCACACTGCCAGCCGGTCAGATTAAGGCCGTGTAATAAGTTTGCTGCATATCCAGCTCTCTGCTTGATTTATCATTGATGTGATATGATGATACCTGATTATATGTTACCATATTTAGTCATTTTCTTTGCAGTAAAGCAGGACGGTAAGCRGTCTACATTGTACCACTGCTTTTCAGAGGAAAAGTCATTATTTTACTTTAAGATGATTTTATGCCAGATAYTTTCCTTTTAAAGACTACAGTGTGAGTCATTGTTGGTTGTCATAATCTAATCCTGGAGTATTATAGACTAGTTATCCTGATTTAAATCTGGGGATAGAATTTAGTAGAAAGAAATCCATGTGATTAATTTTTATATATAGCAATCTCTTACTCAAATGTTCTTAGCTCACTGAAGTGATTAAGAGTATTAAAAAAAATGTGGTTCCTCTAACTGCTCATATCTGTGTAAAGTGAGGAAACACGGTAGTCTGGGCTTTGAATATAGCCTTCTGTACTCCAGTATCAGGTGACCTCTTTAAGGTCTGCTGCAGAAATTTAACAAGACTCAAGATTTCATGAGCACAGCTGAACGAGTCATGATGCTTCATGAGTATTATTTGGCACTTTTAGATAAATTGCACTCTTTCATGTGCTATTTTGTGCGGGGATCTGTTTTGAAACAATAAATCTAGCAACATTATGTTCTCTGTTCTTTTTGCTGACTTCAGGGATGCTGGTGTTCGGAAGAGGAAGCAAGCAGGCTGTGTTAGTTTCAGAGTCATTAAAATACCAGATTTTAGAATTGTTTTTTATAAGGAGCACAGAAGTAAGAGGGACAGTTTACTCAAGTTGCAAAGAGGACATGAAGTAGTTGCCAAGCATTGTTTGATGTTTTCCTTGCTGTATGACTTTTATTTGCAGTAAGATTTGCAGGATGAATAAAACAAACTTAGGAATCTCTTTTGAGTCAACAGCATCAGTCCACAAAATATTCTTTGAAAACAAGTGTAAGTGTTTTGGGAGAAAATACAGAACTATGGAAAGTCTTGCTATCTAGAACTACAGGGAGTGGTTTGTTTCTCCAGGTGCATCCATCTACTTCATCATAATGCAATCAAATAAAAAAATGAGTACTTTCTTAACCATCAGTGGAATTATCTGGTGCTTTTTGTTTCCATTCTCTTCACTCCACCTTTGCAGAAATACAGCTGGGAATTGTAAACTCGCTGAAGTGTGTGTCCGAACTGAGCTCCTTGTGGTGGAACAGTGGGGAAAAATCAATCACAGCACCTGACTCTGCAAATGAGAAGCCCCTTCAAAATTAAGGGCAGCTCATGGCAGCCAGTCATGCCCGTGTTGCCTAGCCAGAGCTCCCCCCCCCTTTTTTTTCCTTCTTTTCTTAGCAGCACTAAAATGAGGGAGTGTACTTGGCAAATACGCTTTTCAGTTTTTAAACTTAATACATTGGGCATTTAAATTCTAGACAGATCAGTACAAACTTGATTCATACGACTAGTTTCTTTTCACTTATGAAGCCCCATGCTAATTTTAGTTAGCTCCCCCAGAGATGTGGAGCTCTTCATCTTTTTTTGCATCTGACTGTAGCATCTAGGTAGGGGATTGGCTGTGCACAAACTTTGATGGAAAACACTAATGAAGAAACAGAGTGAAACGGATTCTTTTCTGTGATAACTGCTTTTGGTGCTCTTTGTAAATATTACAGATGGAAAATATTGAAGTCAGTGTCTCCCCCAAGCTGCATTTAACTCCATAATATGTGCTCGGTTTTTAAAATATAACTGATTCTGTGTCTGGTTAATTGGAAAAAAAAAGTGTTAATTTGTGTTTTCTGTTTTTCTGCTCTGATATGGAAGTTTCCAACAACATACGAAAGCAGGAGTTGGTGCACAGACCCCCATGCAGTAGTGCTCTGCAGCTTCCTACATGCTGGGGGATGCATCTGGCAAGTTGAGCCGTGGCAGGAGAGACATCACGAGCAGCGGAGATGGTGCTGCTTAGCTGGATGATCTGCAGTTGTTTACAGGGGTCCATGAACTGCGTTTGTGTGCATTAGACAAAATGTTACTTTTACTGAGGCCACTTCTAGAGGCTGCTTTTCATGAGAKAGTAATACAAATCTGCCTGGAGTGCTTGTTCTTCCCAAACACCTGCTGCTGCTTAGTTGTACTCRTGGATTTGCATCAGCAAGCTGTGTCAGAACCAGCCAGAAGAAAGAGCCTTTGAGTCCCTGTGCTCAGATGCTGTTCAGTCTTGTCAGTGAGACCGAGAACAGGATACACTGCAATACATTTACCTGAAATGCTTTTCTTCCCCGAGAATACTCAGGATAATGTGAATTTTCAATACTGTTGTGTCTGTTCTTTCTCGTTCACGTGTAGCATGTAACTGTGTATGTTAAGAAAACCTGCATAGATTAACTGATTTCCAGTTTCCTATTTCTTTGATTACTTTGAGATTGCGAAGTAGACTGGACTGACTAAGAAGTTGTAAAAGACTTGATCTTTCACTCTGTTTCTCCAAATTAAACTGAAACAACAGTAGCAAATGGAGGAATCCTATTAAAGATGACCCACATAGAGGAAATAAAATTGGGCTTATATACTCCCTTTTGCTTCCTAATTTACTGCCCAGAAATCCGTGAAATATTTTTAATGCCCATTTTTTATTGTCACTTGAAAATGTAATTCCTACCTACCTTGGGTGTGATGCTTGTGGATGGGGGGACTAGCAAACTCAGCGTGTTTCGAAAGCCAAGAGAGTGAAAGCTGAGCAAGGGAGATGGGCCAGGGATTTCGGCCATATAGGGCTATAGTTAAAGGGGATTTGTCAACACAGCTGTAGCACAGAGTGCTTCTGGCAGACTCCTGAGGAGAGATGGAGATTAYACCAGGAAAATAGCTTTTCTGTTGGTGAAGCTTCAGACAGTCTTCCAAACAGAGCAAGTTAAACTGCTGCTGCTTCTCTAGGGCTGTTGCTCAATGCAGTTGTTCTTTTCTTTTTCCTTTACTCATTCTGCAATGACATTCTGCAGGATGTTTCAAGAGTAAGCTTTGCCCTCTTAAAAGCCGTAAAGCAGATTGTTGGACATTTATTAGTGACTATTTAAATGTTTTATTGACGCTTCAGAGACTAAAATGCTTAATTAAAAATATAAAACCTTGTACACGCTTAGAATTTAATGAAAAAAAAATTGTAGCCTTTGAGGTATCTAGCAAGTCCTTTTAAGAACGTCAGGGAAGAAGAGTATTGGCATTCCTGACAATTCTAGAAAACGTTGCTAGAAAAACGACAGCAGGGGAGCTCTTGTTGCGATAAATCTGGACAGCAGAAAAAACAAAGTTAAAAGCCCAGTTAAAGACACTGCAGAACACTGAGCACAGCAAATCAGGCACAGCTAAAGCACGTTTATATCTTTAAATAAATACGGATATGTAGGAATAAAAACTGACTCACTGTTAAGCGGAACTTACTGAGCAGTATCGAAAGGAGGCAGGAATTATAAATGATGTAGCCCGTCAGCTCTTTATGGGGAGAAGACGAAGCAAGCGCACAGAACGGTGGGTCTTGCGTTGTTGTTAAATTACCTAAAGAACCCCAAGTTTTACGACTAGGCCGAGAAGAAGCCGAGGTACGGCTGGGAGTAAAAGCGCGCTGCTGAGTTGCCAGCTGCTCTTCGTAGTCTGACTTACCTCCCGAGACCTCCTCTTCTTCCATGGAACATCCCAAGGGAAGGTTAAAGCCGGCTTCGCTTTATTCCCCCCTCTCTTTCTTGCTTTGCGGCTCTGAATCTGGGCCTAAAACTCCCTAATGAAGTTTGGCAGACCGTTAGTGCATAACTAACTCATTCTGCAAAGCAGGCGAAAGGCTCTTGGGAGGCTGGGAAGTTACTGCGGCGGGCTCTGCGGTTGGCCTGACGGCGAGTGACCTTTCTGTTGTAGGACTTGCACGGTTGCTCGAGCACGGGGTCTTTTCCTCGCYGCTCAGCGGGGCAGATTTATGCTTTAATTACTGGACTAGTTAGTGCAGGCGACTCGGAGCCTCTTGTTTTATAACTGACTTGGGTTGGAAAGAGTGTTAGGCTGAGCCACAAGAATCCTTTTTTTTTTTAAAGGGAATACATAAAATGAGCAAAAAGAGCATATGGTGTGATTATATGCATGTGTAATCTCTAGGAGGGGAACTATTGCAGTGGTTTTATCTTCCCTAGATTTAGCTCTTTAGGAAGAAGGTAACAAGGCTCAGTGCAAGGATTTTCTGTTTTTTCAGGTCAGGATGGATTTGTTGTAAAACTAACTAGAGATTTTTAGTGTTTTGCTTTGTTGTAAGCACGATTATACTGGATTTTAGACTTGGCTTACTTGTAGGGAGGATGTTTGTGATTACTGAAACAAATCCCGTGTAGTGGTTCTTTTGATCCATATGGATTTTCTTCCTGAATTTGTCTTCGGGAGTGCTGCTAGAACGAATTCATTTTCTGAGTCCATGTGTGGCTTGGATTGTGTGTCATTACTGCAGGTGGATACTCTTCTGCACAGAAAAAATCCTGTGTCCATATATAGCACAAGAACTAGGTTTGCTTAAATATACTTGGAGATTTGAAGGTGGTATTTGCTTTCCAGGGATCCCGTTTGGTTTAAATGTTTTATGAAAGTAACTGCAACTACAGTTTATCAAGTCATGTAGAATATCAGCCTGGATCCACTGCAGCGGAGCTAAATTGTGTGCTTCGTGTGTTTTGCTCTTCCATCTGTTTCTCTTTATCCCGTGTGACAGTAACCAAGGTACAGAATTACTAAAACTCCCAAGCCCAACGTGGCATTTTACAGGAACCATAACTTGAAATGAAGTATTTTTCTGCTGTGTTTTCATCATCCCCCTATGTTTTCAGAAATGACTACGTGATGTAAAAATCTTTCACGCAGCCCTGCATCCTGTGCAGGGATATCGAAGTTACTGTGTGACACTTGCCCCTTGGTTGTTACTAATGATGAGGGGTAGCAGCAGAATGATCCCTTCTTACATTTTTTTTTCTTTTTCCTAAAAGTAGCCAACTTGGCTCCTATTTTACAGAGTCTTTCTCAAGTCTGTGGCCGGGGCAGCTCACCATCTCCAGGAGCTGAGGTGACGCTGGGCTCCCTGACTGCTCCGAACCAGGAGGGAAGAGGAGAAACCAGGAGAAAAGACTTGAGAAAAGTTGGCTGCCATAAATGGCTTCTGGCCAAGGGGAGGCTCACTGGGATTCTCTTCCTGCAATTTTTCATTAGATGGGGAAGTTTTACTTCCCCACGGCTGCAGAGCCAGCCCATCTTTTCTTCCCTTTCCTTCGGCCTTTCCAAGCTGACTCAGGCTCCAACTCAATTTATGAAGCTGAATAAATAAGACTTTTTCAGGGTTTCCTGGTGATTTAACACTTAGTTATGTACAATTGTTATAGTCTCYCTTAATTAAAAATTAGTAGATAGAAACTGTAATTTCTATCATTTTAACTTTATTAGTTGTCTAGCCCTTATTTGCATTTTTTCCTAACTTTCTAATGTCTGGTCCAAGCTCTGGGAAGTGGATTGTGCAGATAACCACAAATTTGGACAGTTGCAGGCAAGTTTTCCACAAAGCTTACCCACAGCATGGATTATGCCTACGATTACAAAAACTAAACTAYAGCTGAAGCTTTCTAGAACTGCTCTAATAGAAGAATCAATCTGAAGGAGATTTCTGACATACGTAGTTAAAAATATATGACTGTGAAATAGAATTTATCTTCTATGACCTTAAATTAACAGGAATCAAAAATCATCCTGGCATGAGAAAGAACAACATTACTGAAGATGACAGAATTGCACTGGCGCATGTAACTTGCGTTTGACCATAGTTTATATATAGTTATACACTAAATACAGTTAATATTTTCTCTCAGAAAACATTCTGTTCAACCTCATTAAATGCTATTGTGCTGCTTCTGGTCTTTAAAAAAATTGTATTTCCTGTTTTGTAATTTGTTCTCTCAATTTTTTGTTTTTGTGAGGGAAGAGGAGAAAAGTCTTACAAGGAAACCATGTTTTACATTTATTCCTTACCTGTGACTTTCTCTGTTTCTTCCCTRTTCAGAAGTTTATAGAGTTTGAAGATGCTTTGGAGCAGGAGAAGAAAGAACTACAAATCCAAGTGGAACACCTTGAATTTCAGACTCGACAGCTGGAGCTGAAGACCAAAAACTATGCAGATCAGAGTAAGCCAAGTTGTGCACCAGATATGAATCTGTAGTTGACTTTCCATGAGTGTATATTGCTGCTCTGAAATATTTTTTATTTATTTGTTTGTATTTTAAAGTAACATATGCAAAGCCTGTAATCTCTAACTATCCTACTTTAGTAGGAACTTCTGAGACATCTAAAGGATGGGATGTATCTAACRTTGATTTGGTTCATTGGGTCCCCTGTGTGGAACATGCTCAGTCTCTCCAGCTGCAATATTTGGGCCACTGGTGAAGCTTCAGAACCTGGTTTCCAGTTTCTTTGTCTCTGAACATAACTACCTTCCCCCTTTTTTTTGGATATAAAACTATCATGTTTAATTTTTTAAAGCTACTTCCCTCACATATGTGGTTGTGTTTTGTTGGCTGAGGTTCCCATCAGAAGTAACTGATGTTTTATCTAGTATTCCTGCTCCTCAAATAGCCAGAGGAGCCCACCAAAAACATAATTTGAATTGTCATCAAACCAGCACATTTGTAGGACACCAGTCTACTGCTGAAGAACTCTGCTTCTAAACTGTTGTTGCACTGCCTGGTCTGCTCATCTTGGGAACAGATTGGTAACCGTGAAATGAGTTTGCAATGAAAATCAGATTCCATAACTCACATTATTCTGTTTTTTTTTTTGTTTTGCTTAGTAGGTATGAATTCATATCTAACAATAAGTGTCTGTTTTGTAGTCTAAGCTTTGAGACCCCTCTAGTTTCTTTGGAGAGCCTAATGCGTATRTGAGCTGACAGTTGGAATCTTTTATTGGTAGTTTCACGACTGGAGGAACGTGAATCAGAAATGAAGAAAGAATATAATGCTCTACATCAGCGTCACACAGAGGTAGGCTGTCATCTCATTTTTTTCTAAAAACAAACAAAAAAACCCCCACAAAACTCGTAGCCCATATGTCAAATCATGTCAAAGAATTAAGCTTTACAATACTAGTGATGACTATAGCTTCTGAACTTTTGGAAAAGTGCCCCGCTACCCCATCTCCCACTGCCAACTCTCTCTAGGAGACATTTTTCATTATTTTTGGATACAYAATTTTGTGAACCTTCTGTTACTATATTAAGCATATGTCATTTTTTGAYCCTGTTTTCTGTCAGATTAGTCCATTCACTTATATCGTCATAGCAAAGACAAGGATRCATGTGAAAAGGAAAGGGAATTAAAAATGGATGCTGGAGAAGATGAAGCAAAAGCCTTTTCTGCTCTTTTGTTTGGCTCATGGGTTTTTTGCTCTTCACAGATGATCCAGACCTATGTGGAACACATTGAGCGATCCAAGATGCAGCAAGTTGGTGGAAATAATCAAACTGAGGGAAGTGTACCTGGGAGAAGGTAGGGCCATAACCTCTCCGTGTAATGTATGCCATCCAGGAACATATAAGTTAAGTGCACGTATTGGAGAACGAAAGAAACCAGAACAGGGATCTTTCCCTGTGGGCATGAACTAGAGTTGAAAGCTTATTTGTAATGGGTTGTGCATAAGTTGTAGGTAAGTTTTCTAAGACTTGGTGGAGAGGAGCTTTGTTACATGTTCTGTTACAAAGCTTAGGTTTTGCCATGCTACTATTGTTACAGGCCTCTGGAAAAATAAGTTTTTATTTTTAGGTGACATGAAAAAAGTTCATAAAATGATTGGGGGATGGCAAAGAGTATACAACTCTGTGTGTGTCTTTGTGTGTCTTTGTGTGTTTGTGTGATAGACTACAACAAAATATAGCAATTAAATGCATTAGCTCACACTTGATTTCTCCTATTTCTTCAAGGGAAAATTTCCATAGAGTCCATCATTTGATAGATCTCCTTACGCCCAAGAAGGTGAYTTTTCCCCTCATTTTCGTAGCACCAATCCAGTAAGAGTCAGCCTTTGTTTAAAGAATGACAGTGGTAGGAAAGAACTTCAGTGTGTAAAATCATCAGTCTTTAGAGTCTTCGATCAAATTTAGAGCAGAAAAGCTGCAGTTGCATTGATTTCAAAACAGATACTTATGATTTTAACTGGTGTGTGAAGAAACCAGATGCTTTCTTCATGATAAGTTTATACACCAATAAAAATACCCACAGGATGAGAAATAACAAAGAAGTTCCAGAAATATTGATTAGAGAAGTAATAAATCACATAATACATAATATTAATCTACTTGGATCGAGTGCAGTCTATTAAGTGACTTGGCAATAAAAAAGATGTTCTYTGTGAGAATTCTTACGCATGTCAAATTATTATTTGTGTTAATCATTACATACTAATGATATGATTAATACTATGACACTCTTTAACCCAGAAAGTTTTAAACTAAAACAGTAGTAGAGGAACAATATTGACCAAGTAATATGCTGAAGGAAATTCAATCTGTTTGTTCTCCTTGCTTGTTCTTTTTAATGTCTCCTGGCCTTGAGCAATATCTAAAGGTTTTACACACATATTGACCACAAGGCATGGGAGCTGTTCGTCTAAAAATAGACAGAGACAGTACCAGCAGCACAGAAATGCTCAGAAGAGGTGGCCAGCTAACTGTGTTCTCTCTGGCCTCTAATAAAACGTCTGACTGATCTTGGGTAACGTCTCTGTACTTCACTTGTTGAATATCCGTGGACTTCATTCAAAAATAAATCTTCAAAGAGCATTAGCCTAAGAAAAGGAGACATGTCAGAGTATAAACTAGGTGGCAGCATGGGAGAAGACATGGAGTTGAAAATAATGGGGAAAATAGGTAAGCAGAAAGCCATGGAGGTTTTTGAAGAGGAAGCAGTGTGATCTGATAGAAATGGTAAAATACAAAAGAGCATTGAGCAAAGTTTAGAGATGAAGGAGAAGTAAAATTACTTGAAATTAAGAATAAAAGAGGATAGTAAGAATGAATGACAAATAAGCAAGGTCTTATGGTGCCTTGTATTTAGGTCTGTGACTTTTACACTAGTTGTTGGTTGTGTTTGAGGTAATGTAATTGAAAGGAATTTTCAGGTCCTGACGTTTAAAAAAAAAAACAAAACCAAAAACACCCCACTGCTCACAGAACTAAAGCTCTCTGTCTGCTGTAGCTTCCTTTTACTGGATTAGACTGAAACTAATCCAGTAACTCTGGATTAGTTACTGGATCCAGAAACTCTGAAACAAGCTGAACTCAGATTGCCAAAGTTTTGACTGTGTATTATAAATGAGAAAGGGAAGAAAAAGCAACCCCCTTGTGAAAGAGACTTGGGGAGGGGGTGAGGAAGGGAGCAGCACAAGGCACATGTCTTCCGAAACTTTGGTAAATAGCCTGGGACTCCTGCCAGATCCCCTGCAGCCTTGGTATTCTCTCTCTGACTAGCACATTGTTTTCTGCCAGAGTGTCATGATTTGAATGGAAGGCAAGAGACCCTACTAGATTAAGAAAGAGTCAGTCTCTGGTTCGATACTGATGATATACTTCTGCTCAGTAGCTACAGGAAAAATCCACATTTGAAGCTACTTTGGTGCTATATGGCTCTGCTGACATGCCTGTGCAAGAGATCTTAGATACTCCATGGTAGRGAGTGAACAGGATAGACTAGATCATTTCAGGTGGGTGGGAAATGCCAGTTAGGCTGAAAAAATTTAGTTATTTTACAGGAAGAAGAATAGCCATGCTGATATCTGCATTTATATCCTTCTGCTATTTCTATCTCTCAGTTARGGACTAGGAGAGCTGTGAGCTTCAGAGCAGACATGACATGTCATGGCTTGAAGTAAAATGCCAGTTCATTTTCTCATTTCTTTAATTCTATAGAGAGCACCACAGCCCCACTGACATTCAATAGGCAGAAAAGTTTTAGCAACATCGCAAGGGCAGAAAGATCACAGATTTAAACAGTTTTCCCCTCAACTCGGGGACAGACTGACTCATCTTTTTTTTTTTCCCACCACGTTCTCTCTGTTTTACAATGCAGTGCTGAATCAGACCTATAAGGAATTGGGTCAGGAGGCTTCTGAATAGGTCTGGATGAGCTCCTTTTATAGCCACTTGTCCAAGGATTTTAAAGCTTTGGAATTGATCACCTGCACATGCCTCCTCTGCAAAACTGTTTCTCAAAAATGAACAGTTTTACCTAAAATTGAAACAACTGATGCATGGTCCATGCTACCTCTCTTCCAGATCTGCCAGGAAAAAATACAGATTTTGTAAAGCTCCTTTTGTAGCTTTGACTGCAAGAATAGCTTGCTGCTGCARCGTGCTGGTATCTAAGAAAGATCCTGCCTTTATTCTGAATCAGTTCATACGATTTTTATATTCTCATTTGTAAGGCTACCAGAGCCTTTTTACAGAATGGACATAAAGGGAAGRGAGCCACAGTTATGTGTAGATCAAGGGAGACACTACCATGGAATCACAGGACAGCTGAGGTTGGAAGGGACTTTTAGAGACTATCTAGTCTAACCGCTTTCCTCAAGCGGGGTCACCTACAGCACATTGCCCAGGAGCCTGTCCAGRAAGTTTRTGAATAGCTCCAAGGAAGGAGGCTCCATAACCTCTCYGGGCAACCTGTTCTRGTGCTCAGTCACCCTCACAAACAAAAAGCTTTATATYCTGGCAGGATGTGCCTGTTGCATCTTGTTCCATCACTGGGCATCTGTGAGAAGAGTCTGGACCCATCCTCTTTAAATCCTCCCTTCAGATATTTATACACATTGATAAGACCTCCCTGAGCCTTTTATTCTCCAGGCTGAACAGTCCCAGCTCTCTCAGCCCTTCCTCATGTGAGGGATGCTCTAGTCCCTTCACTRTCTCAGTACCCCTTCCCTGGTCTTGCTTCAGTAGCTTCATGTGTGTCTCATACTGGTAGGAGTCCAGACCTGGGCACAGCAGTCCAGGTGTGGCCACACTGGAGCTGAGTAGAGGGAAAGGATCACCTGCCTATGAGGATGTTACGGGAGACAGTTTTGCACTGTATTACTCAAGTCGAGCCTTGCCGAAGTCAAGATAGACAACATCCACTGCTCTCTCATTATCTACCCAGCCAGTCATTCCATCYGTTATCATAGAATCAGTAAGGTTGGAAGGGACCTCTGGAGATCATCTAGTCCAACCTCCCTGCTCAGCAGGGTCACCTAGAGCACGTCAGACAGGTTTACATCCAGGCGGGCCTTGAATATCTCCRGAGAAGGAGACTCCACAACCTCTCTGGGCAACCTGTTCCCGTGGCCTGTCACTCTCTCARTGAAGGAATTCCTAGACCCATCCTTGCATACTCAGACAGTGTCCTTCTGTTCTTCCAAGGTTATCTGTTCCTGCTTCCACCCATGGTACACTTTCTTGTCATCTTGAGTTTTTCCAGGAGCTCCTTGTCCATCAGTGCAGGTCTCCTGTCCTCTTTGCTCAGCTTCTTGCTCACTTAGATGCACAGTTCTTGAGCTTGGAGGAGGTGATCCTTGAATATCGACCTGCTTTCTTGGAAACCCTTTCCCTTTAGGACCTTATCCCAATGAATTCTTCCAAGAGCATCCTGAAGAGGYCACAGTCTGCTCTCTTGAAGTCCAGGGTCATGATACTGCTCTCTGTCCATCTCCCTCAGGATCCTGAGCTCCACCATCTCATGATCACTGCAGCCAAGGTTACCCCTCAACCTTTCCATCCCTAACCAGCCCTACTTGCTTGTAAGTGTGAGGTCCAGCAGAGCACCTCTCCTTGTTCACTTTTCTTGCACCTCTATCAGGAAGTTGTCACTAATGCTCTCTGTGAGCCTCTTGGATTGCTTGTGCCCTGTTGTGTTGTCCTTCCAGCAAGTATTGAGGTGGWTAAAGTGCCCCGTGAGGATGAGCTCCACTGCAAATGTGGAGCTACTTCTAGCTGTCTGTAAAAGGCCTCATCTACTCCTTGATGTGGTGGTGGTCTAGAGCAGATATCCACAACAGTGTCACCCATGTTAGTCTGCCCCTTAATGCTTACCAGAAGCTCTCAGTCAGCCCATCGTCCACCCCATGGCAGAGCTCCATACGTTCCAGCTGCCCTCATGCAAAGGATAGTTCCCCCTCTTCACCTTCTTGTCCTGTCTGTCCATCCATTGCAGCATTTCAGTTGTCTGAGCTACCCTACCATGTCTCTGTAATCCCAACAAGACATAGCCCTGCAAATGCACACAGACTTCYAATTCCTCCTGCTTATTTCCTGTGTGGCATGCATTAGGGCACAGGCACTTCAGAGACACACCCAAGTGTGCTGATTTGCCAGAGTCAGAGAGGCTTTTCCATGCTAATGTCTTGTAGGTACTTCATTCTCTACATACAGACGCAGCAGATACCCCCACTTAAGCCCTATTTTGTTGACTGTTGAGAGTTCCCTGTAACTCTCTCCACCATCATTCCTAATTTAAAGTCCTCTTTACCAGGTCAGCCAGCCTGTTGGTAAAGATTGTTTTGCCCCACCTGGTGAAGTGGTTCCTGTCTCTCCCAAGTAGACTGGAATATTCTAACAGGGTCCAGAGGTGATAAAAAAMCAGAACCCTGTTGCCAGCACCAGCTGCACAACCTATTGTTGACTCGTAGTATCCATCCATCCATTCCTCCTCACGTTTTTCACCCTTCTTTGTAAGATTTCAGAGAAAGGCACCTGGGTCCCTATACCTTTSACTGCTGCACCCAGAGCTCCCAGGTCACATATGATACTTCATGTTGTCCTTGGTAGTATCATTGGTGCCCAGATGGAAGAGCAGCAGGGGGTAATAGTCAAAGGGATGGGCAAACCTCATCAGACTCTCCACCTATCTCAGATTCAAGCCCCTAGCAAGCAGCAAAYCTCTTGATGAAAGGTCAGGTTGGCAGATGGGTGCCTCTGTCCCGCACAGCAGGGAGTCACCCACTACTATCACCTGCTGCTTCCTCCAGCATGGCTSCTCTTGCATGGCTCAGGGTCCATCAGCCCATATGCTTTGCTTGAAAGTATGTCCTCTCCTTCTCAGCTTTGAGGGCAGTGAGCCTATTCTATAACTGCAAGCCTTCAGTAGGAACAGGAGCCTTTCTCCTGGTACAAAGAGTCACCAGCTTCCAGCGTTCASCTTCTTTGGAGTTTCCACTTACCATGCTGCTAAGCATGGACTCTGCCTGTGTCTCCACTCCAGCTGGGGTTCTTGAAGCTGTAGGGTCTCCAAGAAGATATTGTCCATCTCTCTCTCCTCTCATCTCTCTGATATGCAGGCTGATATGGAGCCTGCTGTCCTCCTCCTGTAATTCCTTCAGTTGGTGACACAGCTCTTCAACAGCAGCACACCTCCGACAGGAAGGAGGACCCGCTGCCCCAGCCTCCCTGCAGCCTGAGACTTGCAGAGCTGCATCCTCCATTAGAAGCTCAGTCTGGGTCAAAGCCTCTGACATGGCAAGTGGAGCTACTCCCACAGCCACTGAGGAACGGGTGCTGTRATGCATCAGAACCACATCTGAGGATGTGTATGCAAGTCTGAACTGAGCTGAGGACTCCTTCTTTACAAACTGCTGCATCTGTTGGCTGTGTTCTGGGCCTTATGCCCTTGAACAAAGGGTGCTTGATCCTCCCTAATCAAGTATTTACTGTTCCCCTTCTGACAATCAGATATTACAGAAACTATACAGACTATTTTATAGTATTTCTTCTAGAGAGGAGTTACTGAAGGCTGTGATGGATATTAATGGGCTGTAGTGAGTTATCTTGGTGTTATGTTTTCTGCAAAACTGTGAATTAATCTCACAACAGGCAATGATTTAGAATAATAAAAATAATTACAGAGTTTGGTATCTGCTGATTGCTCTGGCCATTTCTTGATTGAAGTTTATGGTGAACACAGTACCCAAATGGATTGTCTAAAATACAAAAATCTATTTTCAAAATGATAGCAGTAGATGCAATAGTCTTTCTAGGCAAATGGGACAGGCCTGATGGGTGCAGAATGCAAAATAAGATGTGACGTAAAAAGAACTGGTAGTTTGTAGATGTTCTGAATACAAGAGCAGGTGTCATTCATGAAACCTCCTTTGTGTCTGACTATTCTTCTTTCTCCTCTCCCCATGGTGGTCTGGGAATTTAGCATGTTCCCAGATCCTTGTGTCACAACAYTAATGGAATAAGGATGTTAGGCTTGTTTCTTTTCCCACATATGCCTCTGTAAATAGGAATATATCTGTGGAATATAAAAGCAATATAGGTGAAAGCATGCTCAGAGCCTCCCTGTTTTAAATAGCGGCTCTTATGTGTGTCTGCCGGCTTTGGACTGCATGGTAGAAGTTGATGAAGTTTTAATGAGATTTCCCTTCCTTAAGTTTCTMATAAGCTCAAATTAATGGTGGCTTCATGCTATGATTGGGTGAAAGAGAAGCGCAGTAAAAAACATCACTGGTCATATCTGCAAGACCACCATTCTCCTGGGGTGAAGGGCAAAATTTTCATCAGGAGTTGCCTCTCTGTGCTAGAGAAATGGCAGTTTTCAGGGATTTAAGTGTGGCATATTGCTAGTCTCCTGGGAGAGGGGAAAAAAGAAATACTATACATTGTATGTCTGTCAAAGCCCCTGACAGGACTTTGACCTGAATTTGTATGAACAACCAGTGGGAAACAGGGCTTTTTCCTTCATTTCAAGCTTTGCACTGTTCCTGTGTGTGTGTGTGTGGCTCCGTATTTGTATTAGCACAAACATTTCTGCTGGATGTGTGTTTCCATGTCAGTACACAGCTGGGTACGGATGAGCACCAGTATCTGGGCATTGTGGTGCACTGATGTGCATTGAGGGGAGATACGGGCATACATTTCTCACAGCCTTTCTAGGTGTCTACGTGAATGTTTGTTCCTTTTCATCTGTGGATGTGCTTGGGTGTGTTTTGTGTGGTTATACTACATAGGTGCATATTTGCATAAGCCCACGAGAGCTCTAAGTAAACTTGCCTATAAATCTGAGAAACGTTTCTGCAAGAAGCGTCGGGGTACGCGGGTGTTTCTCGCCATCAGAGAGGGGAGAGGAGTGGGGTTTGCATTTCTGCACTGTGTGAGTATGGGGGCATGGATGCACCGTGTCTGTTGGAGGGCTGCATGTTTGCATGATCTTTTGCTCTCTAATGGTTGTTTTTTTGTCTTGCTTCTTGTGCAATTGCGGCTCTGTTTTGGCTGTTATGTTTGTCACTGCAGTCATCGCCAGTCATGGAGGAAAAGGTAAATCCTATTGCTGCATCTTAACTTTGTTAATCTTCGTTTTGGAGGTTGTGGTTGAGTGCCAACAGTGTGATGCTGGGAACGTACTGTACCGGCCTGTTTGCCATCTCTGCCTACTAATGTCCGTGTTAGAATTGCTCATACAGGTGACAGTTTGTCAGGCTGATGCAAGGGAGGCCAGCAAGCTGCTGCATTAGTATGTCAGGAAGAATCTTGTGCACTCAAAAGCAGAAGATGCTGAATTTCAATCCCAAATCGGTCCCGTGCGATCAGATGTTTTACATTTTCCATCCCTGAATGCTTAAAGGTCTTTTCTCCTTTAAGTTACCATGCAATACAAAGCATCTGTGTTTTTCTGAGCAGGACAGAGATGGATGCTGTTGTTGGTGACTCTCAGAAGACACTTCTGACTTCAGCCTAGGCAATAGGTCCTCTGCCCGGAGCCTACAAAGAGAACAATTATCATCTTCGAGTGCTGGCAAACAAACAGTTCTGTTATGTTTTATAAGCTTCAGGATGTTTCTGAAGAAGCATCCTGATCCCATGTTTTGTCTACTGTAAACCTTTTTTTTTTGAGGAATTTGACATTTACTATATAAATATAAAGCAGACCTAATACATTTTTAAAAGTCTCTCTATATGGGGAAGAATTTGGTTTATGAAGGTCGCTCCAAAGGGCTGTAGTGAGCACTCAAAATTTAGACCAGCCTTGAGGATACTCTAAACTACTTTAAAACCAGATTGGTAAAGTCATCCCCAGGACCGGAAAGCTACAGTTATCTCTTCTCCAGATTGTGTCCTTCCCCCTTCCCCATGAGATGGAGAAGGGACAGGAAAGTATTTACAAAGCATCTTGGCAAGGAAATTCTGAAAGCAGTTTTCCTAACAATCTGCATTACAATGCCTCCCTGAAGATCCTACGGATTCTGATGCTACCGAGACTGTGCACCTCTGTGCTTTGTTCAGGTAGAGTTCATGCATTCACTGCACACTGAGTACTGCATCCTCTTCCATCTTAACTGTGTATGTTTGCATAGGAATGTAAAATTAAAGGGGAAGTATAGTTTAATGTTTCTGTCAGCATGTGTAGGTGATGGCTAAATTTTTAAGAAATGGCAATGCAGCCAGTGAGTTTTGTTAAGCCATCCCAGTGTAGCATCAAAAAGTATTTGTAGCATACTGTTAGGTATTCTCTGTGCACCATTTATTTTGTAGAAAATATACTCCKTTTAGAAATGTTTTAGAGAATTACAGGAGCTTTTTTCCACTTAGTTTTTTCTCCACCTGTGAAGCATGACTCCCTTAGGACCATCATCCTAACTTGAAAAAGGGGAAATGTATGGAACTAACATTTAAAACAGCTCCAAAAATGGCTTTAAAATATTTGGTTTTCTTCCTGAGCAGAGTGATTCCGTAAAAACAGGATCATTGGGACTTTTGGGACATTATATCACTAACCATAAAACAAGGAATCTTCCCTCTTCGTGGCATAAAGCTCCAATTTCTACTTTTGAATCTTTTCATGGTCTCTTGCACCTACTTGACTAGAGCTTATTGTGGGCTTTAGATCAGTATGGTGACAAGGGTGAAGATTTAATATCAGGGGAAGAAAGTTTCACTAGTGAGTCATTTACAAAGTAAAACACATTTGCAACTCCTTAAGGTCTTGGAATGATAGCAGTAGGATCAGAAGAGGTAGCAAGAAAGTCAGAATAAATACAGTTTGTTACAAATCTGTCATCCTGACATATTTGGAGCTGGTATAAATGGCAGGATAGAGATAATTAATCAGTATTTAAGCAAACGACAGTGGAGTATTTTAATACAGTCATGRAATCAGTAAGGTTGGAAGGGACCTCTGGAGATCATCTAGTCCAACCTCCCTGCTCAGCAGGGTCACCTAGAGCATGTCAGACAGGGTTGCATCCAGGCGGGCCTTGAATATCTCCAGAGAAGGRGACTCCACAACCTCTCTGGGCAACCTGTTCCCGTGGCCTGTCACTCTCATAGTGAAGAAATTCCCCCTCACGGTCAGGCGGAACTTCCTGTGCTTCAATTTCTGCCCATTGCCTCTTGTCCTGTCATATGGGACAACTRAGAAGAGTTTGTCCCCATCCCCTTGACACCCTCCCTTCAGGTTCTTATCCACACTGATGAGATCCCCCCTCAGTCTTCTCTTCCSCAGGCTGAASAGGCCCAGCTCTCGCAGCCGTTCCTCAGAGGGCAGATGCTCCAGCCCTCTGATCATCTTTGTAGTCCTACACTGGACTCTCTCCAGTAGCTCCATGTCTCTCTTGTACTATTTGCTATAACTCTGCAGTGACTTTTGATTTCAAAAAGTAGCAAGCACCGTATAGGCATTCCTTCTGAGTGGGAAGGCTAAAAGGAAACTGATAATCCCAATTATACATGTATCTGTTGACAGATGATTGTATCTACTCTGTAAACCAAACTAAGSTTATTCAGGTTGTGTCTGTGATTAGTGATCCTTTAAAATCTACATTTATGTGCTGCCTTTGTAAGAGAATTTGTCCATTTTCTCTGAAACTGCCACGTATGAATCTTTAGGATCTTCAGGAGAAGATTTAAATGCAGATTCTTAGGAAAAGTTCATCCCAAATTTCCTTGCTGAGCTTCGTGGGAAACACTTTTCTGCCCTTTCTGCCTGTCRCAGATGGGCCATAGCAAGCAATTATTCCTTACCATGAGCTACACAGGCATGTCAGCACAGTGCCTTAGGTCAATGAGAAAATGAGGAGGGAACGGCTGGGCATTTTRATTTTTCTGCACAAACGTTGTTTCTTCTGTTCACACTCTGCCCTTTTCTCTGTAAATGAGCTGGCCCTTGCATCAGCCTCTGTGTTAGTGCATTTGCACTGGTCCCAGGGGGTTTTTGGTTTTGTTGCAGTCGTTTTCATGCAAGGTCACAAGAGGAGCAGTTGTAATGGTTGCTTAGCCAGGTCTCAGGAGAAAAAATCTCTGTGTCTAGGAGCAGCGTCYCACAGCATCGACATGGAGCCCTACGGGAAAGGGAAATGTATCTGCGTTTGAGAGGGGACTCTTTACTACTGCCCTGTTCCTGGTGTAGTAACTCAAACAAGCCCATCTGCTTAGTTTGCTTTTGAAGTCTCAATATTGATTTGTTAGGCAAATCTGTTCACCTTTCACACAGCCAAACATTTGTTTGCATAGCAATTAGACCAGTGCTGATGATCATTAAAGAAAAGACACATTACRGTCTAGTGTTACTAATCCTGGTGTACAGATGGGAAGATTTTACCTCTTCCTATACCAGTAAGTGGGAAATTGAGCAAAGGGGGAATAGAGCCATAAAGGAATTGGTAGAGTATCGTTACTGAACTCCTTTGTGGGTGCATGTTGCACAGAGGATCAGCTTTGTTTGTCGCTGGAGTACCCCTGGAAGCCAGCTTGTGGAGACTGCTGAGGAGATTTGCTGAGCGAATGTCTGCTCCAGTCCCTGCAGGCCTGCTTCCCTGGTTACAAAAAGCAGTGCTGGTTTTGGCTTGCTGCTGCAGCTTTTTCCACTTCCGCTGCTTGCTCTAGATTTTCTTCCATTGGAACTTAGTCTTAAAATCTGTGCCAGCTGATATATTCACAGTCAAACCCAAAGCTAGCTAGTCACCTACAATTGCCAGAGAAAATGAGAGGTGAAGGAAACATCATTGCAGACATCTTACCATATGACTGATATGTTCCTTTATGTATTCATTTGCGTCCTGAATTTTGGATGGATTGTAACATGAATACAGAGAGGTGATCGGAGAGTGCAATTGTTMCTTTCCTTCCTTAAGTAATTTGATTAGTGACTTTCTATCTGAAGTAGTCCAAAAGTCTGATTTCTGCTGTTGGAGCAAACCAGATTTGGGATATACAGAAGTGCCATGTAGGTGACACTCAATTAAGCCTCCTTCGTGACTCAGTGATGAGATCTCTAGGATCTATGGGAGCTCTGAGGTGTCAGCTGCATGGTATTCACAGAAGAGAGTTGTTTGCTTTGGCTTATTTTCCTACAATGCCTTCTATTTCTTAGAGCATACGTTAACTTAAATTGGCTCACAGTCCCTTGCACTTTTTCATTCCCCTGGAATCTTTCATACTGACGATGAAGTCAGTTGTGCCTGTTGTGGTCTCTTGGCCCCTTTACCCTTCTATAGGGTCTCCCCAGGAAGATGTACAGCTCTAGCACTAGCCACCATGGGACTGAGYAGACAACACCATGGAAGTGTGGGTGTTTGGAGTCCACACAGCTGTTGAGTGAGGGGCAGGAGTGCAATTTGATTTCTGGTGACTAATATTTCACATGAGCTAGTGTGTGGTTTCTTTCCTGTAAGAACCTTGTGAGTGGCTAACTGGTTACTTTCCCCCACCCCTCTGTTTCTCTTTTTAGCAGGAAGGAACGTCCTAACTCTCTGAACGTCTTCCCCCTCGCGGATGGAATGGTACGTGGGCAGATAGGGGCCAAGATCGTCCCAACACTGGACCACTGGCACCTGAGTGACCTCGGCCAGCTGCAGTCCAACTCCAGCTACAAGGTTTTATAGACCATCACGGAGCAAGGGTTTCCCGCTCTCCAACTGTCGATAGCATCCCATGTTCTCATTAAGACAGAGACCAGTCTGTGTCCATAACCCTTTGCAGCCTCTCCCTCCTGGGCATCTGCTCTTTCTAGTAGTGTGCTGTAGGTGGGAGGCCAGCGTTTTGCAGATCTGACGAATGGGGGGGGGGATTTGACAGCTCCTCATGCTTCTTGTCATCTTCTCATCTCAGTGTTAATCTCTCTTACTTGCCTGGACCCAAGTGGAAAAGAGTGTGCGGGGAGGCARTTAGGCATTTAGGGAAGATAAGTCCTTTGCTTTTTATAGCTTATTTGGCAGAGGAAACGGTGGAACCTGTCCACCTCCTCTGTTTATAAGAGCAATGCTTCTGCACCTCAGCTGGGACCAGGCATTGGGTTGCATTTGCTCTCCAGTGTTTGTCCTTTCTGACTGATAACAGTTATGGACTTACCATGCTCAGTAAAAAGGGGTCCTAATCCTATCTGGATACCTAAGTCTTACACTGCACTTCAGGTATTTCATTTCCTTACATACTTAGTTTGTTGCTCTAAACTTGCATTGTGTCACCTTCAATACACTGCCTTCTGCACTGTGGCTTGCCAGAAACCTCACAGCGTTGCACCTGTGCTGGAGCAGCTGCRTTGTCCCGCCTGTTGCTTGTGATGCTCTGTTCTACCTTTCAGAGACTGTATTGAGCCCCAGGATCCAGAAGTTGTACTCTTAGTTGACAGCTCTGTGCATTGAACATGAAGCAGCAGCTTCTATTTTTAACTCTGCTTTTGGAAAGCAGCAAGGCCCAGCATAGTGCAGACCTTAACACTGCATCAACCCTCTGGCTGTTGCAAAAGTTGAAAATCTAAAGGCATGACGTGGGCATAAGCAAGATCCTTGGGTAGGATGGAGACTGTTCTCGGAACCCAAAGATTTCTTTAGTGTTGGAAGTGCACAGATTTGTGAGATGCTACGTTTCCCAAAATGTCTATCAGGTCCTACAGTAATTTCTGGCGTGCGGTTCCTGAAATTAGGGAATAGCAATACCACAGTGCAATGATACAATCAAGGAGTGGGAAATGAAAATACAGTATGAACATTTTTCTTCAAGCAGGGCAGTGCTCTGCCAGCACTGCACTGCTACAAGGACATGTGCAGCAACCAAAAGTTACAGAGACTATTCTGCTTCCAGTTCTGGAGTTAGTTTATTCCTTGGGATCTCCAGACAGTGCTGTACTGAATGGTGTAAACACACCCCAGAGCTCTCTATTGATTAGGCGTGTGCAGTACAGGTTAGCTTTTGGAAGAGAGCTAGGGGAAAGCTGGAGATAGATCCATCTTCCATAGACTTGCTAAGGCTTAATTCAGCTGCATCATTGCAGAGCCTCTAAAAGCTTTTTAGTAAGTGTTGAGTAGTACTCAACAGTCATTCAGTGTCCACATTGCAGGAGAATATGACAGGAATTCAGATAAATTAAAAGTTTTGATTTCTATATTCAGATAATGGGTTCCTGACTCTTTGTAATCTGTTGTCAGGCCAAAAATCCATTTCTAGTTACAGGAGAACATTGTGCRGAGGTACTAGTGTGCTGCTCTGGGTCTACCTAACAAGTAGTGCAGGGCTTGCTGTTGGTGCTTGTTAGGGAAATTYGGATCTGGACACTGGGTTTTAGGAGACTAATAGGTGCAGTTGGAGTGCYTGGGCTATGGAAAACTCGGATGGATAGTTTATTATGGTGGCTTTCCTAAGAGTTTGGAGCAAGCATATGAATAATTAAAGGGAATGATTGATGGACTTACTAGATTTGCAATGGAGATTTTCTTCCTGCAAACTTCTTATGCACTCTCTGACTGAAATGCTGTTTCTTAAATATTTTGCATGGCTGAAATCTCAGCTTTACTGCTGATGTGCTCCTCTTCTCTTCCTCAGCAGCTCTGATACTTCGCTGTCAACTAAATACACGTAACTCACCTTCCCAAAKTGTGTATCCTGAATCTTCTGACTAGTTTTCCTTCTCCAGGGGTGATACTGTAGTTAYTACCTTAAGTGTCCTTACATACCTATTATTACTATATTTTGTTTTGATTTCTGTCATTATATTATTTTATTTTTACATTCAGTTGTACCTTTATTTTATGTAATGTTTTGGAGATGAAAGTCTTTAACGTTTTTGTTTTTATGTACTATGCTTTCAGTGTTGTAACCATACAGTTGTGGCTACTCATGGTGACATATGACTGCTATGAATGTTGGGCCTTTGCAATGCATTTTGGAGGTCACTACTACACATTTGATGTTTAGGAGGTTGACAGGTATGGCTGTAGGTAAGTGGTGGTTATGGAGAGTATTCTTTGGGTGAGCTATGGGTTRTGGAGAATGCCTCCTCAGCTGTAGAGAAGAGCTGTGGACTTAGYGGAATCTGTAGTATTAATATAGCACTCAGGAAAATAGAAAGACGATTCAGCGAAGTCTAGTAGAGCTTCTGGATTGTTAAGAGGAGTGCTTTGGTAGTATTTACAGTCTGAGAGTGGATTTCTCCAAAGCAGGCTATTAAGTATATGAAGGACATTTTATAGGTAAATGTAAAATTCAGATATATAACCGAAGGGTAAGCGTAAGATCAGAGTGACTGTCACTGGTGCATTCTGGTTGAGGAGAAGAGTATGTCAGTAAGTAAAGAAAYTACAGAGTATGTTTCTGATACAAGTATAACCCCATAGGCACTGATGATACAGCATTTCTGAATGACATCTAGTTCCTAAGAATAAGGAATGACACTGGACCCAGCTGGGTGTCTSTTTTACAGTGTGAAGATCCTCACAGGCTGTGGTTATCCTGTAGACATAGAGGAGGTACGGGACCATCTCAGTTCCATACAGGAGAAGTTTTGTTTGTGGGAAAGAGGTTTTACAATTGTACTTTACACTCGGTGCTCTTTGTCCCTTTGTAAATTAGACAGCACAGCAGGCAGATTGCAGCTGAAGTAGCACAAGGCTCACTGGGTCATATTTATTCTGGTTTGATTTTTTTTTCTTTACACATTAGAAAAATAGCTCCTGGAACAGGAATATGAAGTACAGGTGGGAAGTGTGTTTTTCCACATGTAGCAGCCTAAGTAGAATGTCCCCATCTCAGTTTTGTTGCTAAAAAACAGCAAAAGTGCTGGGAGATGATTTGAAAGTCCATGCAGGAATATGATGTTGTTTGGACTGACAATCCAAGAACAATATATAAAAAATAGGGATCATATTTAATGGTAATGTAGTTTTAAAATATATCATTCCTGGTATAAAGGCACAGGTGCAGTGTAAAACCTCTGACTTCCCTAGTGCAATGTACAGCAGGATATTTTAAGATCAAACACACAGAGGACAGTCTAAAGGAATATGTTAATAAGACTCCATTTTTTTAAAAAAAGAAAAAAGATGGCTGCAAAGGGTTAAGTCACCATTTYTTAGTCTTCTCTCTCATTCCATTTTGAATTTTTTTGTCATGTTATGAAGTTGTTATTAGAACAACAGAATGAAACTTCCAAATTAGTGAAGTGAAACAGCATCACAGCTCTAAGGCTAGGAGGCATGAAGCAGCTTCTGAGCAGAATCAGAAGCTTTCTATCAATTGCACAGGAGAAGAGAGGCAAGTAGTAAAGATTGTAGCTGGGTCTGCATGTGCAGCTACTGAACATCACCGCACCCTATCGCAACTCATTATCATGTATAACTCTGAAAATTTATTTTGTCGTCTCCTTGCGGGGAGTAATTAGAGTGGGTTGCTGTGAAGAACAGGAAGCTCTCATTTGGGTCTGGGAGTGATTACTTCATTGGTTAGGAAGTTCATTGCCGGGTTGTGAAGCAGTCCCGCTTTAATTGACAAACAACGGTCACAGTGTAAAATGCTGGCAGAGTCCGGAAAGCCTCGCCTGTTTTTCGGGAGGTGGTATTGCGAGAAATGGGGCTGTCATGTCTGCAAATCTGAGACCCATTTGTGCACATTTCCCACTGGAAATCCATCTCATGTGTTAATTTGTAAACTTCTGATTTTTGAATTCTTGGGTCTTCTGTCATTTTAAAGTGGGGAGATCATAGCTGCTTCTGCTCTGTTGTCAAGCTGGATCCATGCCTGGCTGGCTTCTGCGTAAAGTGACAGGTGGACGTAGGTCTCCCCGCTAACAAACTCAGACTATCGCAGCTTGGTATCCACTTTGCTTCTGCAGTTTAGTGTCAAAAATACTTCTCTGTTCTGTCAAAGTGCTAGCACCCCAGTTGTTGTAATGGCTTAGAGTAATGACAGCATCCAGAACCTCTGAAAGGCCAATTCAGATCTTTTCCAAGCAGTATCTGTGTTGCCTTTCGCTCTTGGAAAACGTTGGTGTGGCTTACCATAAGTGCTAAAACGCTTCAGCTTCCAATGTAGTCAGTGGAAGTTGCAGGTGCTTTTCACCTTTGATAAGGCCATCTTCCTTGAGATGCATGATGAGGAGATCACATGCTGTGACCTCTGAAGACCAGTACTAAGCAGTGAAGGAAGAAGGATATCAATCCCTAAATAGGTAGGATTTGCTTGCTGAGTTCAGCACGAGAACTCACTGCTTCCTTGTGGTTGCACTGCCAAGTGTGACTGGTGAGCTTTGGACATTAGTTGGTGTGATGAATGAGACTCATTTTTCCATAATGCTTTAAGGCAGCCGTAACCAACACATGGGAGATTGATTGAAATGTATAGCTGTGCTTTTCGCTTTCTGTTCTTCTCCTGCTCTGGAATTGTCATAGTGCCCCCAAGATGAAATGTCCGAATCTGGACAGTCCTCAGCAGCTGCCACACCGAGCACCACTGGAACCAAGTCCAACACTCCCACGTCATCTGTGCCCTCTGCTGCAGTCACCCCCCTGAATGAGAGCATCCAGTCCGTCAGTGAATACAATGGCACAGCCAAGAGCAATAAGAGGGCACGAGAAAAGCGGAACAGCCGGAACATGGAAGTCCAGGTCACCCAGGAGATGAGGAACGTCAGCATAGGTATGGAAACTTAGAAATTAGTCTATTTCTAATATAAGAAACCCATCAAATTGTTGGAAGTTACAGTTGTTTTTTCTCCACTTGCTGGAGTCCTCTGTGCATTTGAATTCATGACATCTAGTGAAGAAAACTGTCACCTAAGCTTCTAGCACCAGGCTATTTAAATAAACAAAATGGTGGAATGACATGATGAAAGAGGGTTTCCGTGGTGTTTAATATAGCTCTGCCAATGTAGTGTCTATGCAGCCCCCTGCCTATATTGTATTTAGATTTGCAGCAGAAATGAGAAATGATCTGTTTCACAGGTTGTGAACTTGCATGCAAAAGGACTGTAAAACTAGTGGAAGATCATAAAGAAAGTCTGTGCAGGAATACCTGAATGAGCCTGGGTCTCCAAGGTTAGCAGCTGAACCAGAGGATCATCCTTTTAATCCTTGTAATGCAGAGGAGGTTCCTCTACTAACATTTACAACTGGGCTTCTAGCAAATTGAAACCATAAAACAACATACAACATCTTTTGTTGTAGCTTTTGTTTGAGAACTTTTATGATTTGAGTCCCRTTCTTTATTTATATTAGCAGCTGAGGGGCTCCCAGGTTACAGAGGTCAGTCTGCCAGACACCGGTGTAGTGCTTTATAAAAACATAYAGCTTCTGCATAGCCAACTATTAAATTGCTGCCTGTTTTGTGATCTTGGCTAAGATAGGTCAGTATATGCATTAGTACTGGATAATGCTTAAAACAGATAGTTGTATCTTTTCTAAGCATTCTGCATATTCAACCTTTCTCACGTGTAATGTAGGATCACATCTCTGTGCTGTGGAGAAACTCAGATACTTGAATTTTAATTATGTATTGTATGCATAAATAATTCTCTGCCAGAGATGCAAATGCCCTAGAGCAGAACCTGCAAAAAAGGTACTCAGAAGTGTTTTCAAGCTGAGAAGCTTTTCTGCAAACATAAAGAGAAGGAGTGCTCGGTTACCATGAGACTGCAAAGCACTGGTGTATAGATCTCTAGTTTGGCAATAGATACACATCAAGCTTTGTCTTCAGACATGGCGTTTGTTGCCAACTGGTGCACAGTGCCAGCCTAAAACAATAAAATCAACACTTAAATTGTCAGGGGCTTTCTTTATATACTTGGTTGCTAAGGGTGTTTGGAAAGGTCAAAAATTTCACATCTGACACAGTTAAGGGACTAATAGAGTTTATAAATGAGTCTCTAATTCTTCAAGAATTTCATGTTTGAATAAACCCTGTGTTCATACCGCTTTGGGGGGATAGGTGTAAATCTGAGTCTTTGAACACTTTGATTTGTAATACATAAAGCTTGACAACAGTGGGAAATGTCTTATTTTCTTTGAATATTGGCTTCAGGCGATACAAAAACAGACTAGATTTCATAGATAGCATTATGCAGCTTCTAAGTGAAATTTCACTGTAATGGCCATCTAAAAYAGTTATAAGTTCGAGAATTTGTATTGACAAATTATTCTTCTAAAATGAGTCAGTAGCAATTCATAACCTCAATAATCTCTGTGAAGAGAGAAGATTACTGTGGGCTCTTAGATCTTGGCCAAAGCTGCATTATAAGCGAACAGTTTTTGCTGAGAGACAGAAAGTTTATTCTGAAGTTATTTAAATAGGTGGAGTATTTCTGATTATCACATTGTACTGGGGATCCATCCCAGTGATCTTGGAGGCACCCAGGTATGGTGAGGGGTTCACTTACAGTTACACGTCTTCCTGGAATGAATCCTCTGGAATTGTGAAGGCCGCCTTCCCGGAACTGGTGGTGCCTTTGTGACTCCAGGTGATCATCCCCTTTCTATTCCTATTTCAATACTTTGCACRTGACACCATGAAGTTTTGAAGGCTTGATGTTCAGAGCCCCCAAATATTCTTGATATTAGAACCATCTTTTGGTAGTCCTGATCCTCTAGATCGTATGTGTTGTCTTATCTAGGGATGGGAAGCAGTGATGAGTGGTCTGATGTTCAGGACATCATAGACTCTACACCAGAGCTGGATATGTGTCAAGATCCCCGCCTGGAACGCACTGGTAACAGGTACTGGTTGTGATATTCCGTTGTTTAGTCTGGCTTTGTGAGGAATGAAGAATAGATACTGTGGCTCACACTGAGTTCAGGATGCAGCTGTTTGCTTAAGCCTGTATGTTCTCCTTAGTGGAAATATGAGGGATTCTGAAGCTTCTCAAGTTCTCGAAGGAAAATGTCAGCTGGATATCTGATAGGAATCTGTCCAGTTGACCCATRATTGGGTTTGTTTGAGACAGGGTAGTTTGCCTTGCTGGATCAGGGAGGACAAGGAAACATAACATCGGAAGTTTTAACACAGGAAAAGGGGACAGAGGCTTAAGACTTCAAGGAGAGGGAAAAGATATCATTTGTCTAATAGGAGATCAGTTCTGAATTTAGTTTTAAAACTCAAGTTTTTTTTCAGTTTTACTTACCATAAGCATCAGAGAGAAAGCAGCAAGAGCAGGGCTGCTCCCCRAAGGAGCATGTTCCAGGAGCTGGGGGTTCCCTCACTSACCCTAGTGCAGTCCAGCAGGATCTGAGCAAGGTGCCAATAACAGGCTCCATCAACAACCCCAAGCAAGGTGAGGGGACGAGTTAGGGCCAGGGACTATTCAGGAGCAGCAGGAGACAGGGCTGAAGACATACCTACAGTATAACTCAGTTAAGAATTAAAAGCCCAGGTATGAGCTTTCTATGGAACCCTTGGACCAATGGACAGAAGGTCTGTGGGTAGTGGTCCCACATGAGGCTGCTCAGGGCAATAATGGCCATTAGTGCACTCAGGACCCTGACAGAGTCCAAGYTGGTGGACTTGCACTGGAGTCCTGTGTTGCTGTGGTTCTAAAGGAGATTAATTTTGACACCCTGTTTCTGAAGCAGCTATTATTCCAGAATTTGTAGTCTGGGTTCGTTGATTCATTTTTATCAAGGTCTTGTGGGTAATTTTACAAGGGTCCGTTAAAACCAACCCTCAAACTCTTACAGGAATGTGTGAAATTACCCTRATAAAGTCAAGGCAAGATTTTCTTACAGTCCAAATCTGGACTGGTTCCCCTTGTTGAGCATCCTCATCTAGAAGCGTATGTGAGCAGCGATAAAAGATGCATTTCTCTGTTGTGAATCAGTATATTGTAGTCATAATTTTGACTAGACTGTATTTGCAATTAAGCTCCCCTCAGTATATATAGGATATATGGGCAATTTTTAGTCAGCAGCAGGAGGAATACAGGTAGCTGAGCCAGCTCTACGCGAGGAAGATGAAAGTGCCTGATGAGATAAGCCTGATGATCAGTCTGAACCTGAGGAGAAAGGAATGGAGAACGTTGCTACACCAGGAGCTGTTTGGGCAGAGTAGTCTGTGATTAAGGTAGAGAGGTAAAGCCACAGGAAAGAGATAGAAGCTAACTCTGGAGCTGCTGAACATTGTGCTTGTTGCTTTTTAAAACCAGAATGCTTTCAAGAAACATACAGCTGCTGAAAGCTGATTGCTAAAGAGGGTCAAGCTGGATTATGTCTTCAAGTCAGAACTTGAATGCTAGTTGCTTCTTGTCACTTGTGGCTGTCCATTAGGTACTGTGTGAACTGATCAATTCTGATGCAGTCACGACACCCATCTGTGGTTCCTCAGTGCTCCCATGCTGCTCTTACATGCCTGCGTAGCTCTATAGTTAAAAAAAACCCCTACTTTTCCTCCTTTTTCTGTAGCTTTTTGTACTCCTGAAATACCAGAGACAGCTAACACAACACATTTGTGACTTCCAGGCTTGATCACTTGAGACGTGATTTGTGCAAGAAAGTCACACAACTTGAGCTAGCCCCCAGGGGTACTTAYGCTTCTGTTAGACTGCTGGACATGTTGCTGGGCGTCTCTTCCTGCTGGCTGATTCCCTCAAGCAGCACGGGGCATTTAAAAGTCTTTATATCCGCGTTAGTGCCCATTCTTGGAATATGCACTGACAGTCCCAGAAGTGGCTTCCTCCTTTGTTATTGTGACCTCCCAGAACAGCTCTTTTCTCTTTGAGCCATGAGACTGTCAAGCAATACAAGATTTTTGATGGTAGAAAAGAGACTAAGATGTGGGAATGTGCTCGCCTGTGATATGATTAGATAACATTCAGTCTGCAAATTCCAAAGTTCTTCTCTTTGATTTACCTTTACTGAAATACATTTAACTGACATGTGAATAAGGATTCCTGCGTGTGAACTCACCCAAAGAAGAAACCAGCCATTTGGGCTAATTTCACTTACTAGTTGGGAAAGAAAAAAGAAAGCCATCGTGGTTTGCAAGATTTGAATCCATATCTGATCGTAGTGCTATAAAGGGTTCTGTCTAGGTTGATAGGTGTGTGGGAATCATTGCACAGTTTAAAAGTCAGACTTGAGAGCTTCTGCGAGTTGAAGGTTTTCCATCACATGCTAAATAGTCATAAATTACTGTGATTTGGAAAGGAATCAGCCAGGCCAGCTTTACTGAGGTTGTGTATGATAAGTACTGTCAAGTACCTTGATAAGAGGAATAAAATGTGGTTTTTCCTTACTTAATACATTCACTGAATCAGTCCATGGTGCACAAGTATAAAGCTCCCAGTGTTTTAATTACAGTGGTCTGCGATGCTCAGCATTTCAGAGAGGAATGTTCTAGCTTAAATGTTGCCAAGTAACAAGAGTCCTTGCTTTTTTTCTTCCAACAACAGCCCGACACAGGGGATTGTGAACAAAGCATTCGGCATCAACACAGACTCTCTGTATCATGAACTTTCCACAGCAGGGTCCGAGGTTATTGGGGATGTTGATGAAGGAGCAGATCTACTAGGTAAAAACCTATTAGAACCGTTCTGTTCTCTCTGGTATAGTGAAAACTGTGTGAAGGTTTTAGAAGTATTTCAATTCTCTTTTTTTTCCAGAACTTTGGAAGTATGTCTTTTAAAAATGGCATGAAATTTGGGGCATACCGTGACTGAAATATGTACCAGCAGTACAGTAATATGTACTTAGAAATTCATTTAAATGGTTGGGTAGCTTTAATTTGGATTGTCTTTATGTGTGTAAGTTATTGTTGTGTGGGATTCTCCTGCACAAATGCTTTGAAGACAAAGCTTGCTCCTTCCCCTTCTTCTCCCAAATTTCTCCCCAGTAATTCTGCACAGTAGCACCTTCACTTAGAACAAAGTTTTTTGTTTGAAGTCTGCAATAAAGTAACTCTTTGTGTTAACTTTTTGAAGTTTTAGCAGACAATATTTCTTTGTTTTCATGTGGCAATATTATGATCTATTCCGTGACTTTTACCTTGTTATAGTCAGTCTGGGAATGTAATCGCTTTCTAGGCTGATCTTGAAAGGAGCTTGTCATATCGAAAGTCTGGTTATATTCTACGTTCCTGACCAGGACTTTGAAGCAGTCAAAGAAGCAACTTTGTTTTTGGTTGCAGTCTGAGCCCTTGCTATATCTTCTGGTGTTGGTCTCCGACTGTGTAGACTGTAATTCATGGCAGAATTTAAGCATGTTTTTTGTCCTGTTGAATGTTGTCCTTAATCAGGATAATGTGAGTGAGGTTTGAATACTCAGACAATGCAGGCAACTGATAAAGTTCAAACTGTGTTGCTCACTTTCAGTTTTGCTGTTCGATTTAAAGAGCCTTAGGAGACATGAGGACAAAGTGCCTTTCATGCATTGAATAGCAAGAAGTCTGATTTGAAAGCATACCTTTCCTTTCTGGTGATTGCTGGCATAAGAGCTGCTTCTGGATTATCTCATAATTGGTTCTGGAAAGACAGTTTTTACTGAAGAGCTTTTGGATGTAAATCCAGAACAGGATCAGCTGAATCATGACACAGAATTGCAGCAACTCATCTTTGCAAGACTGAAAATTATGAAGATACTTGTCACCTTTTTGAGTATGATCCTTGCATCAAGACTCTCCGAAAGAGTATGTTGGAGCAGAGAAGATAGTTTTTAATCTATTTGCTGATGACTTAACTGAAGGAGAGGACTGAAGACTGAAAAGTAGGCTAGCCCAGTACTTTGTGCTTTATCTAGTACAAAATCTCTGAAATTGGTATTTTTATAGGCAATTGTGCAACTTCAGGATATAGGAACAAGATACAGACTACCACCAGGACTCTTGCAATAGCTATTTGATATAGATGATTTCTATTTTTCGAAGCATGGTGTTAGCTCTGCAAGACAGCTGTTGTGTGTGGCACAAATCGAAGGAATGATGACCATTGCGTATAGTCTTCAGACATTTATTATTTGTTCCAAACTCAAGATCGGTGGAGGAAAGGAATCAGTAGAAGACCCCAGGTGAAAGCAAATGCTTTCTCTGCCAATAACTGAAGCCAACGTGTGCAGATACTCTCAAAATCTGAGTTTAGAAGTTCTTATGGAAAAACTGAAGTTCCATTCTCGGGAATAACTTGGGTGTTAGCAGTCATTGAAAAGTGGCTGGGAGTACTGCTCAGAGTGAAGATGAGAGTAAGAACTGCATGTGCACATTAAAGCTTCATCTGCCTTCTGTGGCATGAGTTTTGGTTAACCAGCCTCCACACATCTTTGGCAGCTCTCTTCATAGCAGAATCAAAGCATTACAACCATTGAGAATCTGGCCCAACTACTTGTTCTTGGTTTTCAGGTGCTCTCTTATTTAGAAGAGTGTATGGTCTGTTATATGGCAACCTGCCGCTGATCACATACCTCCTTGTGCCAGCTGCTGCTTTCCTGCTCTCCCCAAAACGGCTGAGACATCAGGGAATGTCGGTTTCTGAAGGCTGTTGTCCAGGAAAATGACTTGCTCAGTATCTGAACTGCTTGGAACAATTTATTTCCCCCTTCCCGGAAGCTTGCCGTCCTAGAATCCACTTGCCGGTTGGATTACATCATGAGTCCTGGAGTCTGACACAGTGACTGAATGAGAAATGGGAGCTGTTATTTTCAAAGGGCCAAAGGTTTTAGTTGGCCAGCTGGAGACCTTGAAAAATTGAGCATCACAATTCCAGTTAGTCAAAGGTGCTTCACCTTTTAAGTAAGGCTGCCTGAAGATCAATGATGTATCTTGGGTCTTGAGACATCTGTTGTTTGGAAGCTGCCACTTCTAATGAAAATATGTAGTGACTTTGTTCTACAGTGCCCCTGTAAGATTAACTTACCATAGAATCATAGAATCATAGAATCAGTAAGGTTGGAAGGGACCTCTGGAGATCATCTAGTCCAACCTCCCTGCTCAAGCAGGGTCACCTAGAGCACGTCAGACAGGGTTGCATCCAGGCGGGCCTTGAATATCTCCAGAGAAGAGACTCCACAACCTCTCTGGGCAACCTGTGCCAGTGCTCCATCACTCTCATAGTRAAGAAATTCCCCCTCACGGTCAGGCGGAACTTCCTGTGCTTCAGTTTCTGCCCATTGCCACTTGTCCTGTTACAAGGTACAACTGCAAAGAGTTTGTCCCCATCCCCTTGACACCCTCCCTTCAGGTTCTTATCCACATTGATGAGGTTCCCCCTCGGACTTCTCTTCCCCAGGCTGAACAGGCCCAGCTCTCACAACCGTTCCTCAGAGGGCAGGTGCTCCAGCCCTCTGATCATCTTGTAGCCCTACACTGGACTCTCTCCAGTAGCTCCATGTCTCTCTTGTGCTGGGGAGCCCAGAACTGGACACAGTACTGGAGATGAGGCGTCAGCAGGGCTGAGTAGAGGGGCAGGATCACCTCCCTCGACCTGCTGGCAACACTCTTCCTAATGCAGCCCAGGATACCATTGGCCTTCCTGACGCCAAAGGCACATTGCTGGCTCATGGTCAATTTGTCATCCACCAGCACTCCCAGGTCCTTCTCTGCAGAGCTGCTCTCCAGCAGGTCAGCCCCCAGCTTGTACTGGTGCCTAGGGTTATTTCTCCCKAGGTGCAGGACTCTGCACTTGCCCTTGTTGAACCTCATGAGGTTCCTCTCTGCCCAGCTCTCCAGCGTGTCCAGGTCTCTCTGAATGGCAGCACAGCYCTCTGGTGTGTCAGCCACTCCTCCCAGCTTGGTATCATCAGYAAACTTGCTGAGGWGSCACTCTGTCCCCTCATCCAGGTCATTGATGAAWARGTTGAACAGGACGGGACCCAGTACTGAGCCCTGGGGGACGCCACTAGCCACAGGCCTCCAACTAGACTCCACGCCACTGATGATKACCCTCTGAGCTCTGCCTTTCAGCCAGTTCTCAATCCCCCTCACTGTCCACTCGTCTAACCCACACTTCTTGAGCGTATTTAGGTGGATGTTATGGGAGACAGTGTCAAAAGCCTTGCTGAAGTCAAGGTACACACCGTCCACTGCTCTGCCCTCATCTACGCAGCCAGTCATTCCATCCTAGAAGGCTCTCAGATTGGTTAAGCAGGATTTCCCCTTGGTGAATCCATGCTGGCTACTCCTGATCACCTCCTTTTCCTCCATATGTCTGGAGATGACATCCAGAATGAGCTGTTCCCATACCTTTCCAGGGATGGAGGTGAGGCTGACTGGCCTATAGTTTTAACCACTACCTTAATATCCACAGCTCTAATTTTTAAATTAAGTGTAAAATTGCTTCCCTATGGAGAGACAGTTTGTCCTTTTTTGCCTTGAAAATACATGGAAAGGAGGGACACTGTTTAATCTTTACCTTTCATTTAGAAAGGAAATACAATGATCCCTCTTCATTAAGCATAAAAAACAATCTTTTTCTCCTGGCTAGCATTGCTGTTATTAGGGATAGTGTGTCTAGTGTTAAGTTTCTGTTAGTCTTTCYCTAAGCGAATCTCACATTTTCAACCTTACTGAGATACAGGGGTTGTTTTCTCTATTCTTCTTATGAAACATACTGTGAAAAATACAAGGGAGAATGAAACATATATAGTCTATTTTAGTAAAAGCATTTGAGAGCTCATTCTGAAGAGCAAGAGCTTAATTATACCTGCATAAATAAAATGCTTTGTAGAGAGATCTACACCCATACTCCCTGTCTAACGCTAGAAAGTGTTAGCCGCTACTTTATCAGACACCAGTGTTGCAGTCTATGTTTCTGGGCCCGAAAGGCTCCTCTTTCTGTGCTTTTATCCTTTTCTTTATGGATAAAAGAGGATTGATCTGCTAATGATGATGAATTTAAAATCTCTGTGAAAGTTCTTGTGTTCTTTGTGTGTTTCAAGTGCAGCACAGAGCTGCTGAAAAATACATTGACGTGAACCCTTTGCCAGCTTCTCAAAACACGTGATATGCCATTGTGCCGCTCCCTGGGACAATTTTCTGGTTTTGAGCAGAGCAGCAGAACTCGTGCAGACTATTGCATGCTGGGCCAGTAGAAGAGGAGGGCTTCTCCCGAGGCCTTTGCAAGTCTGCAAGATGAGATGGCGTGAAATCAATTAGTTCTCTGAGTTTCCTGATGTAAATGTTAATCTAACTAATATTTTTGGTGAYTTCTGGCCGCCTGTACAATCCTCAGACATTTTAAGTATTCCTTAAAATTACACACATGTTGCCAGGGTTATATAAAGGGAGGAAGGCAGACAGAGATCTTAGATGTCCAGTATCTCTGACAAAGAAACTAAATCTGTACATTTTTCGGCTATGCAGAATGAAAAGCACTAAGAATCTCTGCTAAAGCTGGAGGCTAGATCTCAGTACGGACAGATCTGTCAACATTATTCACAATTTTGCCTTTCTTGTTAGATAAATTGTTCTCTCTTCCTTCCATATCTTTGAGTCTGAAGAGTTGCAGCTCTATGGATGTGATGTAAGCAATGAGACACACAGGCTGAAAGAGTTTTCTCTCTCTGGGTCTTATTTGGAGCTCACTGTGCTCTAAAAATAAAAAGGAATTGGTGTAAATGAAATATGTGCAGTGTAAATGAAATCCAACTACTTCCTCTAGGGTCACTCAAAACTTGGAAATCAGTGTTAGAAGAATATTACTTCTTTTTGGACTCAGTTTCTTAAAGAAAGAGAAGTATCATTAAAAAGGACTTCAAAATGAAAGGAGCTCACAGAAATTACCCTTGAGCAGTACCAGGAAGACTCATCTCTTTCTTGACTGGAAAATCTCACTCTTGCCTTCTGGATATCTGCAAAGCTACCAACATCTCTTGGAACAAAATCGACACTCTCTATTGCAATTATGGATCATGAAATTACAAATAATGTTTATTTTTCTCACTCATTTTGCTTTACAAGCATTAGTTCATATAGGATGTAGTTTGGAGAAAAATGTGGAATAAGAAAATTATTTACCCAGAGTAATTGTTAACTGAATTCCCTTCTTTCTCACTACAGCCTTATGAACGGTGCTGCTATCTATTTGGCCAGTTTTCCTGCTTACGGATGCATCAATTTTAGGTTTTGCGGGATTGATCCTGAGCACGTTCCCCCTTTTCTCATCTCCCCTCTTCCTGTCCATCACTGTCCAGTGGGAATCGGGACGTGAAGGCTGACTGGCCATTTGGTTGTAGGCCATGGGCAGGTGCCTCCTTTCAGTTTTAGGACACCTGCCTGCGTTTGCTTTGGAGTCTAAAAACACCCCTTCAAATAACAGGGGTTTTGTGGTGAAGACAGAAATTCAGGTATATTTGCGGTAAGTTTATATATAGTGTTTTTATACAGAAGTTGAAATGAGATTGCCACACCTAATCCCAGCACTACATCGTCAAAGCCTCAACTGGTGGTCTTCTGCGGACTGAAGTATCTTTGAAGTACACATTTATTCTGAGAAAATCTGGTCGCTAAAAAAGGGTTTATCTTTTGCCTGAGGGGAGGGGGGAGTGAGAAGGTAGTGGAAAGTAGCCATCGCCCTGCATTTAACGACACACGATTGAGAAAATAAAGGTTGATCCAGTCCAGGAAGACGTGATGTCTGAAAAACGGGGGGCAGCTAAGGCATGTGGTTCCGGTCGTACCACGGGTTACCTTTCCTTGACTTTTTTTACGTCCTGTATGTAGAATCATGCCATCTGCAGCCACGGCAGGTCCTGTCCTTACTATTTCATGCCTTTTGACATTGAAATGGCTGAATCATTGTTAATTTATTTTTTTATTTTTAAACAAAATTTTTATTTTGTTGGTTTTGGTCACTGATTGATCCTTTTTTTCACTTCCTTTTCTTCCCTTGTCTCTCTGTGCTTCGCTGGACATGGCCCGTAGGGGAGTTCTCAGGTGTGTATCTCTCCTCCGTTCAGTTTCCTTCGTTGTTTCCTTTTTCCTTGTCGAGATTGAATGACATGGTATACACGTGTGATACTCCCCTGCTCTTGTCCACTCACGGTTGGCTTTGCGGACTTTATCCTGCCTTTGCCTTGCTTGGTTGCCTTGCACTGGTGGGTCCCCAGGCAGTAGGACATTGCTGCTTTGTACTCTCACGCTGCTACGTTTTAGTAAGCTTTTTTTTTTTTTCCCGGCTTTCTGCCGGTTTGCTCCACTGGGTCTGCCTCTCACTCAGGGTCTTGGGAAAGCCCTGCTGTGCCTCTCTCTTTCTATGGAGTGGGAAGTATTTTGGGTAGAAGTCAGGTGGGCACAGAAATCAAAGTTAGGTTTTCCATTTTCCTCCAAGTGAAGAAAGCTTTAGGAATCCCTCTGCTTGCATGATGCCCATTATAGGTCAGTTAATGAGTACTGGCCCTCTTCTGGAATAGCTGTAGTAAAATTAAAGACAGTTAACTACTTTCTTGATGGATTATAAAATAGCAGAGCCTCTGCCTTTTGCTGAAGCTTTATCTTCCGGGCAGAAGTTTGAAGCAATATCTCTGTCGTCTTTCATTTTTATGGAAGAGGCTCATGGCGTTAGGACCAGGCTCTGCCACCAAGACCCTACGCTTGCAGAATTTTCACGTTTCCATAAAACGCCTTTGGGCCCTGATTTCAGATGAAGTCAAGGGGGAATCTCTCTTGATTTCAGTGCAAGTTGGATTAAGTCTTCTCTGTAATAAAGGCAGGTGACTTGCCCGGATRCACATGATACTGTGCAGCGATGAACTCCCTGGTGTGCCTCTGCCTGCAGGCTAGGGTGGGCTCACTGCCTTTGGGTGCTGGGTCTGCAAGGTTAAAAAAGAAAGGGATGACGTTATCCTTTCAAAAGCTCAAACTATTTTTACTCTTACTGTAAACCACCTTTTCATGGTCCTCTCTCAGAAAACCTCCTCCTGGAGTGTAGTTAAAATTTGTCTGAGTAAGCAAATGGATTTGGGCCTGTGCAAAAAAAGTCAAATATGAGCTTTTGGATATTTTTGCCCTCACTCTGTTATTTGTCTCTCCCCTCATGTCTTTCCTGCACCCTATTTATAATGTCTGTTCAGTTACCTTTGTCAGGGGATGGTGAGCCCAAAGATGGTTAGACCAGGGAAAATGAAGCTGGAAGAAAAAAGTGGGCTCAAGTTGAGCTTGTTCTGAAATCTCAGGTGTAAATCCCTGCTAGGCTGGGCTCAAGCAGAACAGGGGGTAGATGAGGTCCTACTGAGCACCACGGCATTTGCTGGCACCACACACCCATGTACTTACACATGCTGACAAGCTGCACTGTTTGCTATTTACAGACCGGTACTTAATGGCTGCTTTTTTTCTCTTCCTTTCTCCCCCTTTGTCCCCATCTCTTTCTGTTCTCTTTCTCGTATGGGATGGCTCTCATAGTACGGGATGATTTCTTTGGTAAGGCGAAGGCCTTTTTTCTTTTCTTTTTTTTTTTTTT
>NW_028186572.1:240850-271291 GCF_003343005.1 Rhea americana
TTTTATTTATTTTTTTTGTGATGATGGTGTCACCTCTCAAAGAAGCAGGAGGCAGCTGATCCTTGCCACTGGTTTGGGGATTTTCTTAACATTTCTTGATGTAGTAGTTATCCACTTTGATGCTTCAAACCATCTGCCTTGATGTGGGAGGTGCAGAGTATAGGACAGCTCTGTAAGGTGTGGCTCTAGCAAGCACCTCTCTTCCCTTTGCTCCCAAGCACAGAGAGGTGAAGAGTTCTTCTAGTCACTCCAGTGTTTCCTTCCACAGGTAGAGCTTTCCCATTACAGCCTACATGAGGTTATCTCATAGTATTTGCTATGTTGCTCTGCATTGGCTCAATCCATTTCTTTATTGCAAGATTAACCCTTCATACTGCTCAGTAATTTAAGCAGCTGGCCATGAATGTGTTACACACGAGTAAGAGAGAAGTTGTTGTGAATTTACTGATGGATTTGGAACTGGCTTTTAAGCCTGGGCTGATAGCTCACCCACCTCACCAGCTCACCTTGCTCTCCCAGAGATAAACCTAGAAAGTGGTAGCTAACTTGAGAATGAGAATGGAAAAAAAATTGGTCCAAAAAAAAAAAAAAAAAAACAGAGAAGAACACCCCCTCCTTATATCCCTCAGCACCTGGGACTGAGTTGTGCTATTTTAGTGTTTCATTGGATAAATATTTATTTAATGATTTGTAGAAGCAGTAAAAAGGAATATTGTTTAATGAACAGATGTCTCCTATGACCTCTTGGTTCAAACAACATATTCTATGCCACAACCTATAAAACAAAAGAAAGGGATGTAGCTCATTCACCTTCCCGCACCACAAATACGTTTTTAGTTTACACAGCTGTTGTTGTCTCCCACTTTTTTTGCTATTTGTATTCTCTGACACAGCGTCAAAGAACATATTTCCTGAAACATCAAAGTGATTAATTATCTCTATTGATTTTTAAAATGTTATGTGAAAATGCTGCTTCTTATTCATCCTTGCTGGGAATTCGCTTTTGCCATCATAAATTCATCCCATCTAACTGTGGAAGAGGATCTGTATGTTGGAGTGTTGTGATGTGTTCTCACTTCTTGTATACTATCATGTTTCTCTAACTTCCATTTACTTCAAGTTTGTGTTTTTATTTTACTGTAAAAATTAATCATAATTGATGGTGAAAAATATTGATGTCTTTGCTGTAAAGGAAGAGGTAGTTCAGGAGGGTAGGACAAGAAGAACTTCAGCACAGACTGTGATGGTTGTGAGACTTCTTTGTGCTCTGGGACCTGCAGTGAGGAATGAGCTGCAACTCTCAGCACTGTCCCCTGAAAGGGAGAGGGCTCTTTGCCTTTAGTTCTCAGGTGGCCTCTGTTCCTGTTGTAAAACAGAGGCTGATTCTGGGATTCAGCAGGTCCATGCAAGCAGCAAACAGTCCAGGTGTGCTCTTGGTCCTCAAATTTCTTTCAGTTTAAAGAAATACAGCTTTCCCAGCCAGATTTTTCAAAGCGCTTGCAACCCTGGCGTGCGTATTGCAGTCGTCATACGTTCGTGCACAAGGGGAATTGCAGTGCGTCTGATGTAGACGCTCTTTTGAGTGTGGGCTGAGGCTTCAGATTCATTTGTTGAATATAAATAGTAGAAATGCACAATCTGAAGTCCTGGTGAAATTGCAGTGATGAAAGGCTGATAGTGGTTAGCCTTTTATGTATACAAAACTGGCTACAATGACCATGATCACAAACCCATTCTGAGAAACAGGAAATCTGGCTTATACTAAGAAAGAAAGCAAAATACAGATGTGCAAGTATGGCCAGCAATTTGGACAGTGTTCTGCTGTGCTCTGTGAAGAACTCATGGACTCCTGGCTTCTTCCTGTATGAGTAATGATAGAGAATGGTTGTAATAGCTCGTGGCTGAACTGGGAGATACTGATTTAACTTCCCCTCACCAGCATTAGTGAAGTTCTCTCTCTATCCCTCTGAAGGGGATCCGTGAAAGTTTGGGGAAGCAGCTAGATCTGCATTTGTGCTCTTTACAGAAAGAACACGTGAGCGGCTTTGCTTGTGCTGCACGGTCTTCCGGCAGCAGGCACGCCGCTCTCCGCAGCAGAACGCAGAGGTGTAGGGAAACCTGACAGAAAAATGCTTTCTCTTCCTCAAGCATGAGTCAATCAATGCCATGCGAGCTCCTGTATTTCTAGGAGAGCAGATGAAAACTGCCTGGCCTTTCTTTTCAGGAATGGGCAAAGAAGTGGGGAATCTACTGTTGGAGAACTCACAGCTACTGGAGACCAAGTAAGGAATTGCTGCATGCTCTCAGTTGCCTGTCTAGTTATAAAGGAGCTGTTGTCTTGAAGTTGGTCTTGGCCAAAACTCTTGCCTCACTGGGGCTTGTTTAGCTAATAATTTCTCTTGAATAGTGCTTGTTCCTTGAAGAAGAGGAATTCCTCTTCTGAGTGACTTTCCTGTTTCTTTTCTGCAGGCACTTGGGTGAAGTCTCCACACATGCGCTGATAGGGTCTGATCCCACCTGAAGTCAATGGCAAGCTTTTCATTAACTTCAGTGGGAGTCTAGATGTGAGCCTAAGTAACCGTGAGGATACTGCAGTTTAGAAGTTTTATCTGCAGAATTTGTTATTTGGAAAGAAAATTATCTTACAATTGACAAAGTCAAAGACTTTTTCAAAGATTTGATAGTTGATAAAGGAAAGTCTGACAATGTAATTGGCATCTTCTTTGAGGAAGGCTGGTAAGCCAGACAGTAAAAAAGCTAAATAGCCATGGAGAGGGAAGCAAAGTACTTTCAGGGGTCAGAGTTGAAGAACTTACTATTATAGGAAGCTGCTGATTTGTTAAAGATTTTTAAGATATTCCAGAACTGATTGGAAATGCATATGTATATGTACGTATGCATGTATATTGCCATCATCCACAATTAGCAGTAAGTACACGTAACCAGAAGTTTGAAATTGTCTCAGATCTTAATTCAATCTCTATTAAAAATATGAACAAACCTCAGGCAGGTGATATGTTTACCCATACCTGCTTTTTGCAGTATCTTGCTATCTTGTTTTGGAGTATCTGATGTTGGTCTGTCAGTCAGGATACAGGACTGGACAAACCTTACCCTTATCCTTACCCTTTATGGTGATTTCTAACTTGTTCTGCAGCTCCTTGTGAAAATCAACTCTTCGATGAGTTCTAGCTAGACTGAATTATTTTAATAAACTCATTTCAAATCTCCTTGTGGGGCCTGTGACTTTAGTTTCAGGTCTCTGTTATGGACAGCTGCTGGTTATTGGCATTTTTGCTTATTGTTCCTTTTACACCTTTAAGAAATGCTTTGAACGTTGTGAAGAATGATTTGATTGCCAAGGTGGACCAGCTGTCGGGAGAGCAAGAAGTGCTGAAGGGAGAGCTGGAGGCAACAAAACAGGCCAAAGCCAAAATGGAAACCAGGGTCAAGGAGCTGGAGGAAGAGCTGAAAAGGTGAGTGATTCCTGCTTCTCTAGGGAGTTGGGAGAACCAAGTGGTAAATGTGACTCCTCTGTTAGTTTAATTCCTTTTCCCTCAGAGTTTAGTGCTGGAATTCAGAGCATCTCACAAAGAGTTTCAAATGCAGATGGGAAGGCGGCTGAGATGTTTTTTAAAGGTTATCTTTATTTGTTTGAAATGGGTTGTTGAACCTTAAAAATCTGCAGAACTTCTTCCCCTGTATATAAGCATTCCTTAGCAGTAATTGCAAATCCAGGCTCCCTGGAGTGAACCTTTCAGAAAATCAAATTGTAATTAAAAAAAAAAAAAAAAAAAAAAAACAGGGAGGAGAGATTTCTAAAAGAATTAAGTTTGAAGGATATTATCAAGAGCTTAATCCTGGCAGCAGCCAACATAGTTTTGAAAGGGATGAATGCCCATTGATTTAATGAAAGCGCTAATACAGATTCCCACAAACAATATTTAAATGTCAGTACTGTTAATTATTCCATTGTTCGTGGTAAGAGTGAGAAGGAGAGGCAGAAGAGATTTTAGAGTCCTATGTGGGTAGTATTTGGAGGGATCCCACTTCTTATTTTCTGCTCAAACTAGAGAAATTGAAGCCTCAATGCCTGGCAAAGCCTGTGATCATATCGCATACATAAAGCTAAAATTGCCCAGTAAGGCTCAGAGCTACATAATTACATTTTGACTGGCTGTATGTTCCACTGTGAAATCTCAATTCAGGGAGCAGTGCTTATTTTGCAGCTGGAGTCTGGCTGGATACCTCTGTTATTTTCTAATTTGAACACAGCATCACTAAGAATGTCACAGACTGGTCTCTCTTCATTGTTCAAAATACCCGAAATTAAAAATAGTCTTGCAGGCAGTGGAAAATAGATCTGATTTCTTGAAATGTCTTTTTGAGTGTCTCATCATGTAATAATGCAGTAGGGACACAGGCTTTTAACTGGCTGGTGTACCTTTTTAAGAGACGAGCAGCAATTTTTTTCCACAGTGTCTTTGCTGTCAATAAGAATGCTTGTAATTCAAATGGGAATGAAGCTTAGTATGGGTTTAAAAAAAAATTAAAGGCACTCAGAAAAATACTGTAAATATTTTATTAACATGTATTTGGTGTTCTCTTCCTCACCGTTATAGCAAATTGTCCTTCATGTTTGAGGATTTTTCACTGCATTCAGAACAGAAGCAGTCCAGAAGAAGAAATTAAGCCAGTGCTTTGGCTACCGAGCATGATTCAGTGGGTTTTTTTGTTTGGTTGTTTTTAATTAAGACCTATCTGAACATAGATGATGGCTCTGAAATAGAAATAGGCTGATCCATTCCAGTGACCAGTATTTTGGGGCCTGGTTCCTACATCAGATCTTTTGAAGAAACGAGTTGATGTCAGTGAAGCTGTTCATAAAGTAACATGCTACTAGTGCGAGAAAAAAATACCAGAGAAGCTTCTCGTTATTTGGAGGTGCATTTCACAGCTTGAAAATGTTGCCTTGGAATGCATCTAGACCTTTTGTAGATGATTCTCCCCTGCAAACACCTTATGGTCAGCCCAGCAGTAGCCATCACCGTATCACTTGCTGGTTTGATGTGTTTCTTTCTGTTTCCTAGAGTGAAATCTGAAGCGATTGTTGCCCGACGAGAACCCAAAGAGGAGGTGGAGGATGTAAGCAGCTATCTCTGTACAGAATTGGTATATTACATTACTAAAATGCCTGCGGGGAAAGGGGGTTTATATACTTACTCTATATTACTTTGTATATGCAAGTCCTCAGTTGCAGACTGGTCTGCCTTTGTTAATGATGAAGGCAAAGCTGGTCAGCTGCAGGCTGTCTCAATATTTGGCGGTAGCCAGATGCCATGAGATTACCCCTGCATACATCTTTCAAACCATATGGCCAAGACAAATGTGTGGCACAGCGAGGATGCAGTGCAAGAGGTGATTTTTGCAGAATGGTGCTACACCAGTAACCTACCCAGCACCTTCCCATTTTATCTGATTTTTTTCCCACTTTTGAATTACAGATAGTCTAACTTGCAATCTGGGTTTACTAAGTGTTAGGATAGTTAGGCTTCTCAAGAAGAGCTTGTCTCATGTTGACCGTGAAGCTGTAAGCTGTGAGGACTCCATACAGTGAAATTTGGGTTACTGCAGGCAGCTTTACAGTAATAGCTGCCTTCATTTTAATACCTTTACTATCTCCAATTTTGTGAAATTGTTTTTCTCGTTATTTCTTCTGCATAAGCCAGTACTGTGTATTGCAGGGTACAGGTAGAAAGGTCTTTTGGACTTTCCCACTGTGACAGCTCTTCAGAGTGCTTTGGCTGAAGTAGAAGCTTTTCCACAAAGGCTAGCTGTAGCCAAAAGAGAAGCAAACAGAGGATAAAAGAGAGAGCCCCTATGAATGTCACCTCTGCTAGCGCAGGAAATTAGATAAACTATTCAATATTACTGTGTTCCTACTTTGTGAAAGATATGGGGGCTATTTCATTTATAGTGTAATTCTCTTAAGTCARCCAGGGTTATGCCAGGGTGAACTTAGTCTATTGAGAATTTAGGTAGATAGCAATGCATTCAAGTTGTTGTTGTGGACTGCCGAAGCGGACTTGTTTCCTTTTAAGCTGAGTTGACAGGATATCTGTATTTAAAAACTAAAAAGGATCATCTTAAATTCCTTTTAATTTACATACTTCCTGTTTTGGCTGGTCATACAGGTTTATTATAAAGCCAGGAGGCTGAAGAGGGAGTTGGCTAGTTTGTGCTATTCCAGCTCAGCCAGGCTGAGTTTGGAAATTGCCACAGTCTAGACATAACCCAGTGCCACTTCCTAGTAATGAGTTTCCAAAATCCTTAGGATTTCTTTTTGGGCAGGTATTTTCCCAACTTATCTTAGATGCTCTCATTTCCCTCCTCAAGAGGAGTATAGAATCTCACTCCTGTTGCCTCCAAACCCAAAGCCATGTGTCTTCCTTAGAAGGCCAGACTGTGCTACTGGGGTAGCAGACTGTGCTGGGGTCTGGAGTTGTTGGGGTGCAAGGCGATAGTGTGGGAATGGCCTTGGAAAGAGCAAAATTTCAAGGAGTTTGGAAAGAGAAAGTAGCTGGTGCATGCCCTTTCTTGACAACCTTCAGGACTTCTTATCTGAAAGCTCCCTGTATGACAAAGAGGTATTTGGAGTCCAGTGGTGGTCATTTGGAAGCAAAAGGCTTCCTGAGCACTAACTTTTGTATGAGTCTTGCAATTCCAGAGTTTCATTGTTTCTAGGCTTGCAGGTGATCACACAAAACATTGGAATTGTAGATTTTCAGGGCTGAATTATAAAAAGCTACGTGTGTGTGTCACACTAACTAGTTCTCTGAACTCTCTGAGCTGGCAGTGTGAGCGTTGTGGGCCTAATGAATCAGTGTTCCACCTTGTCCTTAGAAATGGCTTTACAAAACTACTACAGATAATCAAACACCATCTTTAAACCAGGACACTTCTTCTGTCTGTGTGAACATTAGGCTGTAGCACCAGTTAGCTAGGGAAATAACTGAACCTGGGAATTTCAAACATGTGCTTTTATCCATGCTGCACAGTGGTTAGCAGGGGGAAGCAGCCCTCAGCCATATTCTGAGAATGAACAGGTGAGTTGTGTCATGCCAGGTAAAGAGGAAAAGGCCTTTCTTTAGCTTTCTGTGCCCTGCAGCCTTACCTGCTTGGTGTGTACTAACAGAATGCCTCCATTCTAGTCATGGATAGCATTACATGGTGTTCCCTGCTGTTTGTGGTTAGATTTGCTACAAAATCTGTTACGCTAGGACTTTGGTTCCCAAACTTCTTGGACCAATGGACCACTGTCATCTTCCCAGATTCCTTGTAGATCACCAAAGCACCTTATTGATGATACCCTCTGGATAGGGTTTTCAAATCTGTGCTGTTTCTTACTCTATTTTACGTGGATTTACTAAACACCAAGAGGTCCATGGGTCATAGTTTGGAGATCACTGGTCTAGAATTAGAGCCTCAGATGGGGAAGGCAGGGGGTAGCTAAACAGAACAGGAAGAGAACTAACAAATCTGTCTCTCTGTCTGTTGACTTTCCTGGTACTAACATCAATCCCCTTCCRTTTTTTGCTGGCTGAAGCAGTGCTCCTCCCCTCTGCAGGACAACATTCCCATAGCTCAGCGTCGCCGGTTCACACGTGTGGAAATGGCCCGGGTTCTAATGGAACGCAATCAATACAAAGAAAGGTTGATGGAGCTCCAGGAGGCTGTAAGGTGGACAGAGATGATCAGGTGAGGCTGGATGAACAACCCCATTTAGGACAGAACCTGGCTGAGTTTGGCCTTGTGGTTGGAGGAGCCGTACTGGATTGCGAAGTGCTAAAAATTTTCTGAACTGTAGAACTCTCTTATTCCTGAACCTGGGCTGCAAATCAAGACTAGAGTTGCCATAGTTACTTGGAGATACTGAGCAGTTGTTTGTCTTGTTTGTTTTGTGTATGCTAATTAGGCTAGGAGAAATTGTAGGGGAGAAGGTTGCTTTTAATTAATGAGTTCCTTTGGCTGCAGCTATAAATGAAAATAGTATTGGGATTTGTAATTACCAGGGTGTGACTCAGGCACTGATAACATTGAGGGGCATCAATTAAACTTGGAATTGAACAAACTTATTTGTACTTCATATGAATATTGAAACATAAACCTTTTAGATGTGCTCCCATTGAAGAAGACTGTACGTCACTTCCTCTGTTGTGTTTTGAAATGTGTTGTTAGAATGAATTTTGAGTTTTGACATAGCTTTCTTAATGGAAATGGCCTGTTGGTTGGCATGAATTCGGGTAGGAGATATTGAAACTAACCTACATCTGCTGTGTTCGTCCTTAGAGCTTCCCGTGAGCACCCATCCGTCCAGGAGAAGAAGAAGTCTACTATTTGGCAGTTGTAAGTCCTTTGATGGTTTGTTTAAAGTTAAGAAAAGGGGAAGTGTTTCCATTTCTACCTTAGACATCAACTTAATAGGCTCTTCCTCTGGTATTAATGAAAGATCAACTAAAAGCCTTCTTAGCCAAACCCTTTGACTACACAGGCTTCCTTTGTCTGTAGTTAAAATAAAATCAGCTCTGAACATTCATGTTAGTTTGGTCTTACAAAGTCAGAAAGATTGCAAGTGCCTGAGAAAAAATATCTGAAATGGAAAAACATAGACGTTCATAATAAATGAAGTAGGGCAGTTCTCATGAAAGGCTTAAAGCACCAGATTTTGTACTTGCTTCCCCTGCTGTGAATCTGTGTGAGATTTTCTCCCTTTTCTCTTATTTATTGGCTTTTCCTGTCCCTAGCTTCAGCCGTTTGTTCAGCTCGTCCTCAAGTCCCCCACCGGCAAAGAGGACCTACCCATCGGTGAACATCCACTACAAGTCTCCAACAACAGCAGGATTCAGCCAACGTCGCAGTCACACCATGTGCCAGATCTCCTCCGGCAGCCGCACTCTTGAATTCTTCCCTGAAGAGTGAGTTGTGTGCTATGTGCAAAGCCGTGTCTCCTGGCAGCTCTGCCAAATAGTGACTGTTTTTTTTTTTTTAATAAACTGGTTTCCACCGGAAAAAGTCCAAGTGGTATTAATAAATTTCTCTCTCTTGTGTTTATCCACGTGATCTTTTACTCATCAGTTACCACGTGGATGAGCTCAGCAAACTGGCAGTAACTTTGTACTCCCAGGCAAACAATTACCATGGCTTAAAATTACCATTGCTTTCTCAGGCTTTCTAGGTCATGGTGATTCATCTCAGCAGGGACCACTGTAGGCTTCAGAGCTGGCCTCGACTTGAGTTTTGTGCTTGTCTTTGGAGGCTGTGTGAGAGAATTAAGAAAGGCTTTTGTAGTGGAGTGTGATGGCAGCATTGGGATAGCAGTAGGAAGTATTTCTGTCCACCTCTGTTGACAAAGAATTTAGGTGAAGACAAAGGTTTTCTCAACAGCGTGTTTAGGTTATAATGTTTAATCCTGACTATGCAGAAAAAGAGCTTCTAAATATTGCTACTGCAGAGTCCTCTCCCTTTCTTTTATGCTTCTGATAAAAGGGAAGAAGCTATTTTCTGCTTTACTAGACTTCAAAATGTGTGCGTTGTACCATTACGAGGTTTTACTGTTTAGTTTGTGATCTGTTTCTGTGGAAGCACTTTGGAGAATGTGGTGGCGAAGTTTGTTGGAAAGGCACTGAATTGGGTGGAGAGATTTTCTTTAGAGAGTGAATTTATATTTTATAGATACCTACTGCTTTTATTCTGTTCAGTTCAATTCTAGTTACAATATCAGAGTTGTTATGTGGTGTCTTAGTGCTTTCCAGTACTGTATTAAATAATGTGACTAACCACTGTCAGAAGCTATTTGTTCTCTCATCCTCTCCCCAGGGGAGGAAGCATGTAGAAGGAACTGTTTTCTTTTAGTAGGGGGTTGTTTTCGTTTTAAATAGTATGTCATTACATATATATATATATATTTATATATGTATGTGGAGGGGTTTTTGTTTTGGCTTGGATTTTTTGCTGATGTTGTTTGTACCTTGGAATGATACTTTCAAAACCTATTGAGAGCTGGAACTGACATTCAGATACCCTTTTTTTGTAGTAAAAAGTATCCCAAGAGCTCACAAATTGATTTTCTTCTTAGCTTTGTCAGTGCAAAGCTGAAGTCATTCTGGTGAAACCAGTACGGTTAGTGCATATTTTCCTTGTCAGCAGAGAAAATTCAAAAATTGACAGAAAAATAGACAGCTGACTAAAATGAAAAACAGAAGAACTCAGAATGCCTTCCTGATGGAGACATTAGATCAGTAAACTGAACCAGCTATGAAAAAATTGGTATGATCGTACAGATGGTCATCTTGAAGGTTGATTTCCTGTTTCTGAAGGGCTCTTGGAATACTGAAGTAGAGATGACAGTTATCCAGGTAATAGGGAATTAGAGGTTAGGGTTGCCTTCATAATAATGTCTTCAACACTTCATAATGGAGTTTTTCCATCTCTGATTCCCTGTATCTTCTTTTCTGCTTGTGCAAAGATGGATTTATTTCGCTTTTAATTCTTTGACTTGTTGTCTGTTTTTCCTTCTCCCTGCTGTGGCAAAGTATCCTTGACCTCCCACCTCTGCTTCTAACCATAGATTGAGAAGTAACGCTGTTGCTTCCCTTCTCAGTGACTGTACGTCGTCAGCACGTCGTGAACAGAAGCGGGAGCAGTACCGCCAGGTCCGGGAGCATGTGAGGAACGATGATGGACGATTGCAAGCCTGTGGCTGGAGTCTCCCTGCCAAGTACAAGCAGGTAGGGACCACTTCCCTGAGAGGTTGAGGGGAAAGAACATGTCAACCTATTCACAGATAAATCAGTGAAGATCTAATTCTGTAGCCTTAGTTGTTAAATATTTCACTTAGATGTATAATATGTGTGTTTTATCTGTATGATAATTGTATGTGTGGATTAAATTTACAGGTTTTGTATTTCCACCTAAGTCTACAGTGGGGAATTCTTTCATTTTGCATGAAAGCCAGTGAAAGAACTTAACCTGAAACAAAAAGAATTAACCTTCCTCATTCAGAGCCTGATACTTGTTTGTATTTACTTTATTATTATACCAGTTATTATACCATGTATATTATACATTGGCTATTTTATTTGTACTACAATAACTCTTCCAATCATTTAGTATTATAAAAAACAAACTGAGTGGGATTTGCTCCCCGTTCTCCCCAGCAGTGCACAAAATCAAATGTCATCAGCCTCATTTATTGGCCAGTGGCTCTTTTACCTTTGGTGAGAGATCACCTGAAAGGAATGAGTTCTTCGTTGTGACATGAAAGTGGAAGAGTGCCCAGGTGGTTTTAGGTTGTGACAGAAGGGAATGCCAGTGTTCTGGCTTCCATGGAGGGGACATCCCTTGGCCACTCTTCTTCGGTAAGCAATGCAGGATATAGTCTCTGCTAACCGTAATTGGGACAACCTATTACAGTGAAAGAGATAGTCTCTCAGGTAGGGTAGTCCCCTCCCTTTATACACTCTGTTTCACACAGGATGTCAGATGAAATATCAACAGCCATTGGCATCCTGTCTCTGAAACCAAGAACCTTCATTCCGCCGTATTGGTCACATGTCTCTTGCAGTAGCCTGGTATACACTCTTGTGCTGTCTTTTCCTTCTTCTCTTCCCCCACAGCTGAGTCCCAATGGTGGCCAGGAAGACACTCGCATGAAAAACGTCCCTGTGCCTGTATATTGTCGCCCACTAGTAGAGAAGGACCCAACCATGAAGGTATGTTGTCTCTGCAAATCATTCTAATCCAGATAGGGGGCATAGAAAAAGTGAGTACTTGTCATCATGAGATACACAATTTTTATCACAATCTACATTTTTTACATGGTATATTCCAAATCCCATTGTCCTGTTCCATTTTTGAGATTTTTTTTCTAGTACCTCTCTCTGTGAGAACATAATTCTCAGCTGATTCTGGTTGCTGGGTCCCCTGCTTCTGTCTTACATCTTTTGCTTTTTTGAGGCTTCTTTTATCAAGAACATCTTAATCTTATCAGCAACATCTTAATCTTATAAAGCGTGTTAAGAATCCTTAAAGTATAGTACAAAACAATATGAAAACTGGTGAAAAGGAGCAGATAGAAGCTGAAACAACTTCATTGCCCTTCTTTTGGACTTCACTGTTTTGCTAGGAATGACTAGTAACATAACAAAATTATCTAGAGCAGAAGTCAATGGATTTTTGTGTAGTTATGTGTATCAATACTAGAGCTAAAGCTGATATTTTCAACACTTGCAAATAGATGCTCATCTCTCTGCAGATTTATGTGCTGTAATTATTGTTTTCAAATATATAGTCTGTCATTAACTTTGCTAAGATTCAGAGTTGATTTTTAGACTTCATTCTAATGCTTAAGTTGCAAAAAAAAAATCTTATATTGTTAGTGGTATCTAGAAAATTGTTGTAATCTTTGGAGAAAACTCTGTTCAGTATTTCTCCTTATGATTTTGGACAGATCCAGTATGGGATTATGTAATCCTGTTCCCAGCATTCTCCTAAAAAAGTATTGAAAATAGCTCATAAGAGACTGAAAAAAATTATTTGTTAGAAGATATGTAGTGTGCTTCTAATCAATTTATTGTAAATTTATTATGCAGGGATCTAAACAAGCACATTTCTTTTTGGAGGAGGAGTTTTGTTTTTGCTGGCTTAGCTCCTTGAAAATATCTCTAGGATCTGACAAATCTAGGCAAAGGGGGAATGCAGGGAGGCAGAAGACAGCAAGGCTGGGAGAGGGACTAGGCAGGACTAGGGAACAGGAGCATCAGACCTTTCTGGGTTCCTCCTCAGCTAAGCTGTAACACTGCAGGGAAAGAAACAGCTATTAGGGTGTTTCTTTCCAAGCTGTACTAAATATGTTTTGCTGAGAGGGGTAATCTTGGTTAGACCCCTAGGGTCTAGACCTCTACTTTCTTCTCTTGGGAATCTCTGTTTTGTGCATCCAATTTATGGCTTATTAAAGACTGACAGATAAGACATGGATTTAACACTTCTTCAGTAGAGCTTCTTTTTCTTCGCTCCATCAAAACCGACTGTTCTTCCAGCAGAAATCAACAATATCTATTGTTTCTACCTAAATTTTGTAGGTGTTTGGTATATGTACACAGTTCTTAACAAAGGTCTCAGAATTTCATAAGGTCCTGGAGCCTCCAGAGTTCTTAGTTTAAGATCTCTGTTTCTTTGGCTAGCTGTGGTGCGCAGCTGGAGTCAATCTCACGGGATGGAGACCTTTTGAGCAGGAATCTGGGAATGGACAGAAACTGGATCCTGGACGTGATCCCCTCACCTGTGACCGGGAAGTGGAAGGCGAGAACAACAAGAGTAACCATACCTCTCCTGAAAAGAAGAAGGTCAGAAAAGGAAAGTGATTTTTTTCTCCACTGTTTTTCTATTCTATCCCTTATATGCCCCCTGTCATGATAACTTTATACAACGCAGTATGATGCACTGACTCAGTAAAGCCTTTCCCAGTGTTACTACTGTTCCAGTATTTCTGAGGCATTGTCCTGTGGAGAGGGTTTGTGGTGTGCTGGCTCTGTCAGCAACTCTCATTGTGGTCTGGGATATAGATCATCTTGAACAAAATCTCCCAACTTCTCCTTTTGAAACATATTTGAAGTTTTGAAAAACTTTCTAATGATAAGGGTAGTTAAACCCTTGATGAAGTTGCTAGAAAGCTTATGGAGACCTCATCTCTGGAAATTAAAAAAAAAAAAAAAAAAAAAAAAAAAAAAAAAAAAAAAAAAAAAAAAAAAAAAAAGAGAGAGACAGGAAAAGCTTTATTAAGGAGAACATAGATCTGGTATAGTCTGTTAGTCTATTTGGTTCGGGAGGTGAATTTCTTGAGATTCCTTCCAGCTCTGTTTTATAAGATAGGCTTAAATTATTTTTAAGAATCAAACTGTAATTTAAAGATGATGATGTACTTTCTATCTTTTCAGGTTTGTGATTTTTTTTTCACAGCTGTATCATAATGCTGCCCTATAGTGTTTCTGTAATTAGCTTGCTTAGGCTGGTAGTTTGTGTATCCCAGATCCGTGGTATTCAATGTGAAATACGTGCTCAGTGACTTTAATGAGACAGTTCAGAAGAGAAACTAATGACCACACTCCCCTGACTGGGGCTCCAGATGCAAATGCAGCAATGTGAAGGAAATTTGTATTGCTTGTATTGTTTATTTTCCTCAGCTGGGAGGAGACTTTGGCTCTCTGGAGCTGGCACTGCAGCCTCTGCGTACACAAATGATGCCAAGCGTTAATTGGCTTAGTCTGATCTGAGAGGAGCACTGATTCTTGTGTATGTTTGCTCTCCTGAAGGCAAAGGAACTCCATGAAATGGATGCCACATCCAGTCGTGTCTGGATCCTCACTAGTACCCTGTCAACAAGTAAAGTTGTAATCATTGATGCCAATCAGCCTGGTACAGTGGTGGACCAGTTCACTGTCTGCAATGCTCATGTGCTCTGCATCTCCAGTATCCCTGGTAAGTGAGGCCCAGGCACTGGCTCTGGTCTGCGCAGGGTCACCCACTCCATTGAGGAGGCACAAATAGCATCCTCACTTCAGAACTAACCCATGGAAGCTGCTCAGTTCAGTAATGTCCCTCAAGACCATAACTCAGATCTTGCCTTCTTGTAGGACTATTCTGTGAAGATCTTGYTGAGCATTTAGTAAGTGGTTCCTTTGGCACGTGCAGGACGACTCTTGGGAGCAATCCTTGCCCAGGTTTGGGAGGGTTCTGTAGCTGGCCTGGATGTTGATGGCTAGGCTGAAGGGACTCGCCATGGTGCTGGTTGATGCTGTGGTGCCTCCCTGGGGCTCGTGAGCTCCAAGGATCAGCATCTTCCATCTGTATGGCTACCTCAGGAGTACTGCTACATTTAAATTAGCAGAGACTGCTAGATTTATGGGATAATCTGTTCTTTGCCCTTCAGCGGCCAGTGAGAGTGATTATCCTCCAGGCGAGATCTTTCTGGAGGGAGATGTTAATCCTGAAGAGTCGTCTGGAACAGATGGTGTCTTGGCAGGAATCACTCTGGTGGGCTGTGCGACCCGTTGCAACGTGCCACGAAGCAACTGCTCCTCGCGTGGTGACACACCTGTGCTGGACAAAGGACAGAGTGAGTCTCTGGACATAAAACTTACGCAATGCAGTTATAGCTCTTCCCATACGAGCTTATAGTCTTACAGCCGCATCCTCCTGACCCTGCCTTAACAACCTCATAGACCTCAAGAAGTTTCTTAACTCAGTACAAGAGCACCAAAGCCCCTTGGTACTTTTCCCTTTAGAGCCACTCTTTCCTCTGTGAGTGATCTGGATCCTGCAGCTAGGTTGTGGAGCTAGTGGAGCGGAGTATTTTGGACGGGTGAAGTGGAGTATTTTGGACAGTTGATGAATGCTTGCCCTGCTACATTTGCTTCTGTTCTCATTGCCATCTTTTCTGAACCATGTCTTGTTGTTAGGTCGGTTAAGCCCGTATGAAAAAATTAATAATGCTCTTGCTAATTTCCTGCTGCAGTAGACTTCTGATGCTTTGCTAGTCATAGATTGTGCCTAACTTTAAAGTAGCCTGTGTTTTCCTCAGAGCAGAAAAGACTGGATAAACTGTCTGTGATGCAGGCTCAGGGCTCGATTGTTATGGGCAGGGAAGGATAAGATAAAAATAAAAAGCCAGGTTTCTGTATAGCTAACTTCCATCTCGATCCCCAGCCTGTTGTACATATTGCAATGTTCCTTCTTTTTTAGGTGAAGTAGCTGCTGTCTGCAATGGGAAGATCAACCAGTCCCAGTCTACTGAGGAGGCGACAGAAGCTACCGAGGTACCAGATAATGGTACAAGTGAGACAGAATCTGCTGAGGTCCTGCCTGGGCCACTCACAGAGCATGTGTTTACAGATCCAGTCCCTCCTCAGGCACCTCTTAGGCAGAACAGGTAGGCTGCCTGTGTGCCAGTTTAGTTATTTATCTGCTCTGTTTCCATAAGCTGTCGGTTAAGAGAACCAGCCTGATTTTCTGATTTTCACAAAGTATCCAACTCTTTTCATGTTTGTGCCCACAGAGTCTTACAGATAGGATGATAGGAAGAGGAAGAAATAAAATGAAAATAAACATGGTTTAGCCTGCAGCAGACTGTATTGCAGCTTTTAAGAGCAAATACTTGATTTTGCAATGTGAATTTAGACCTACTGCTGAGACAGATCTTGCAAAGTACACTGCGTTTAGCATTCTTACCAGAGGAACTTACAGATTCATGTGTAGCTTTATTCTAGTAGTACCTCTAATGTATTGTAAAGATAATGAAGAAAGCACATTCTCTGCCCAAAAAATTCTTAAACCAATGAGACTGAAGTGATGGGCTGGGGAGCTGGGAGCACCAAGCAAGCAAGATGGAAATCTTGGATAGAAATTGCTTTTAGAAAAACAAATGCTGTATGTAAGCCCAGTGTTCTTTAAGATTGGAAATGAACAGAGAAAATACTGTTTATATAATGGTATTGCCAAACATTAAATTTGTTTATATAACTAGAAAGTATTTTCTAATTGTTTTTTGGAAGAAAAATAAAATTTTGCAAATTGCAAATTCAGGAGTCAAGCGTTAAAAAAAACACTGCAGAGAAGGAAGCTATCTGTGTATACAGTGTCTGTATCTACTTGTGCAGTGCCAGACTGAGCATAAATGGGAGTTCTTTGCACTGCTATTAATAAAAGCATCTAAAAATGTTCTTTTCTCTCTTCAGTGAGAATGGGCAGCAGAAGACAGAGTCAAGCACAGCATTGACAGATCAGGAATTGAATGGGGATGCCGCTGGGACTTGCACCAGTGCTGCCCCCACGATGTGGCTGGGAGCACAGAATGGCTGGTAGGTTCCCCTGGAGCTGGCAGAATTCTGTCACCTCGAATGTCCTCCGAGATCCACTTTCCAAGTCCTCACACCTCTAGTTCACTTTATATTTCTGGAGTAGGTAAGCATCACTCTTCGTTGTTCTGAGCCCTCCGCTCATCTTGGACACCATGATTTAATCTCACTTTGTGCATTCCTTTCTCACCAGAAAAAGAAAACGAAATTCAAGCTTTTTTCAGGCACAAAGTGTGGAGCCTGGCTGCTAATGCTCCTTGATTTGTCTTTTCTTGCAGGCTTTACGTGCACTCTGCTGTATCCAACTGGAAGAAGTGTCTGCACTCAATAAAGCTGAAGGATTCTGTACTTAGTCTAGTGTAAGTGTGCACACTGAGGGACACTGAAGGATGAAGTTCAGTGCGTGTGCGATCACTTCTTTGGTGAGGGTGGCACTTCTGTGTCAGTTATCTTTTTTTCTTGCCCTTCTAAGGCACTGGTTTGTGAGGAAAGGTTTCCCAAGGTTTTGATTGATTAGRAAGCCTCATACCGAATGACTTTCTCTCTCAATTGCAGACCTGACCCACTTCAGTGAATAAGAGAGTAAATGATATTAGCAGTTCCAGGAGAAAGTAAGTGGGAAGGAGAAAGGCAAAATTTCACAAGGGTGTGAATTAGGTGGGATTTGTTGAAATTGATGGAGTTCATAGTGTGAAGGAGAAGTTAAATTTAACARGAAATTGATGGATTGTGTTCTTATTGCACAGAAGATAAAGAAGGTATAACCCTTMGACCCTTACAGGATGTTCCTTCGGGGCTAAACTGAACAGGAATTGTAGTGAGAACGTAAAGGTGATTTGCATGGATGTCAGAAAGGATTTGTTAAGTCCCTTACTTCCACAGATCTTTTTAGTATTTACTTTTCTGTGATTTCAGGCATGTGAAAGGAAGGGTCCTTGTTGCTCTGGCAGATGGAACACTAGCCATATTCCACCGAGGAGAGGGTAAGAATCAACTTGATAAGAGAAAAACAAGCTGGTAGAAAGTGTGACAAGGGTTTAAACGCTATACTGAGTTGAAGAGGAATATGCCAGCTTGCCTGAATACAAATACGTGCTTAAAATGAGTAGCATTTTATACATTTTATAATGAGTAGCATATACACATGTAAACCTTACCCTAAAACACTATAGGCATATTTTTTACACCATTTCATGAGATTTCTTGGAGAAAAATGTGTGTGTATGTACTTCATAGTATATGCAGAGTGAATACGACATTTTTAGGAATTATTTGCCATGAAACAAATATGCTGTACAGCTTTTTGGTGCGTATCTGATAAGTTTGATGCATTTGGGCTATGTCAATGGTACTGTGCATTCGCAGATCAACGGTACAGTGCATGCCCAGGGAGCTGCAAAYAGCTCAGATCTATGGTATCTGAGCAGATCATCTGTACAGTTGAAATGAAATAGGGCTTTGGCTGCCCAGAGAAGTTGGAGTCTGTGTTAGTGGTGGAGTCAATCTACRCGTATGCAGCAGCCATAACTAAGATTTCAGGAAGTCTGGAAATCYCAGACAAGTCCCTCACATCCAAGCAATCCCAGACAGAATCCTCATATTGCACTTGGCAAAGATTTCTTGCTGTGAAAAAGAGATGTTTGAGTAATCTGTCATGCCTTAATCTTGTATTTTCAGTATAGTTTTGAATTCTATATTTCTTACCATCTTCACTAGTGCAGATTTTATTTCCTTATAATCTCGGCAGTTACAAGCTGTATTCATACCATAGAGCTTGTGGTACTGTGACAAATATTTGCATGTTAAGAAGTTATTTCTCAGTCATTCATTCACGTCTCTAAGTATAGCAGTAGAGTCAGAATAGCAATTTACTSAGCAGACTGGAATACAGGGATTTCTGGGGTTGTGTACTCTCTTTTTTGATTCAGCTTTCGTCATTGAATTCAAGCCTGATCCTTCACATGGATAGAAGGTTCTCATCAGAAATATGATTATGTTCGTGACATAAAAAGCCACCTCTCTGCAGAGACACAGCATCTGTCTTATAGTTAGAAAACAAGAGGAAGAGGAGGGAGGTCTGATTCCTCATCCTGATCCCATCACTTTGGGGAGATGATGTTGTTTGCCTGTAATATGAGGAAACCTCACAGGAAGGACTGTGAAGTTCATTTCCTTATAAGTTTTCACATAGTCATCTTAGGCTGTCATTTTTTTTCCCTTGTTGGTTTTGTCATACTTGTTAGGGAAACCTGTTTATTTCATTACAATAAAAGGATGTTTAAATTARCCTGATTTGGAGAGCTTTCAGCTCACCAAACTAAGCTTTATTGTCATGTGTTTGGTAAGTATAAGGCTTTGCCCCAGGTGGTGTTATAGWTTCATAGGAAGTTCACAGACATGAAAAAATGCACTTAAGTATTAGCTAAACTTGTATAACTTGGTATAAATGGGAGGATAGGTGATTCTGTTGTATGCTGACATCTCATGAAGGATCCAATGCAGCTTTCCCCAACTTGTTTTTTGCCTTAGATGGTCAGTGGGACCTCAGCAATTACCACCTAATGGACCTCGGTCACACTCACCATTCCATCCGCTGCATGGCTGTTGTGTATGACAGAGTCTGGTGTGGCTACAAGAACAAAATCCATGTCATTCAACCTAAGACAATGCAGATTGAGGTAAGAGAACAACTGTGGGTGTATGCATGCACATACATGATGTTGTATTTACTTCTAGCTGTTTTGTGCAGCAGGGTATGAAAATGCAGAACCTCTGTGTTGTTATTGCTGATTGTAGGAGCAGAACTGTTAGCCTGGGTCATTTCATGACCCAGTCTGCCAGAGGGGCATTTATTCCTTCCTCCCTTCGCAGAGCTTAAATTCTTAGATCAGTCTGAATTGAGCACTTCCTGTACCGTTATTAGTGAGGCTCTAAGTCCGTGTGCTGTACAAATGTTYGTCTGTGCTCTGCAACTGCCCTTCCTTCATATAAGGTCTGAGACTGCCTCATCTGCAGGTTGTGGCACAAAAGGAAGAGTACTCTAGCAAGCCCCAGTGATCCCACTTGCACAAGGGAAAAAAGGAAATTTGGAGACTTTTTGCTGAAGTATTTATTCAGTACCATGGTGTTGATACAAAGCTGGGTAACAGTGCTTTGAGTAACTCTAATCAAAGGGAGAAGAAATGCTGAATCTGAAGTTCCAATCAGAATGCCAAGGCAGTTTGCTGATTTCCAGACTTCACACCAGAGCTGTGTATTTTCATTTTCTACAATCACCTTGTAAGCTCTTGATTCCTGATTTTTTTTCTTTCTGAAGTAGTCTGCAAAGACTGTAATAGTTCTGTCTACAGAGCAGCTGTGCAATGCATCACTTCAAACAAGGGATTTTCTTTGTACTATTGTGAGCTTCTGAGGTCAGCCAGGAATTAATACATTTGCTCCAAGAATTTTGAAATCCAAGTAGTGACCTCAGCTGAGCAAAATGGAGTGTATATGTATCTAGGTAATTGTAGACCCTTCATGACCTCACATTGCTTCACTGATTTGGCATTTCAGAAATCCTTTGATGCTCACCCTCGGCGGGAGAGCCAGGTGCGGCAGCTGGCGTGGATTGGAGATGGAGTATGGGTTTCTATCCGCCTGGACTCCACTCTGAGGCTTTACCACGCCCACAGCCATCAACATCTGCAGGATGTCGACATTGAGCCTTATGTCAGCAAGATGCTAGGTGAGGCGGTAGAGACTGTCTGTAAACGGTCTGTTGCTTACTTTGACCACAGAGGTATCAATATTCATTAGCAGGTATTACCCTGAGTCGTATACTTTTAACTGACTCTCCAATTCTCATGTGTGCTTCCTAGGCACTGGAAAGCTGGGCTTCTCATTTGTACGGATTACGGCTCTGCTCATTGCTGGCAACCGCCTCTGGGTAGGGACAGGGAACGGTGTCGTCATCTCCATCCCATTGACAGAGAGTAAGTGACATTTATCAGAGATTCTTCTGTGATCTCCCTCAAATAACAGTGCTTTTGCTTGCTATTTATGCAGTATGGCAGATTGCTCTGGCAGGCTAATGCTTCCTGGGCGCTTTTTTTCTGAACCGGTGATATTTTGATCATAGAAGCATTTGGAGASAAGAGCCTTGACTATGAGCAGCCCCAAACTTGGTTTAACACTTTCTTAATTATGGGATTAAATATTGAGTCGAATAGATTCAACCTACTTAAAACCAAATAGATAATTGTTACTCTCCRTTTCAGTTCAGTTGGAGCTGTTCCCTCCTCAAAGGACCAATGGCATCTCWACCATTCATAAAGTCTTCTCCTGAGTGTGACCTTAACAGGGCAAACAGATGTGAACTGACTCTATAGCTGCTGGAAAACAGGAGAACTAAAGCTTTGGGAATAGTGGCAAGTCTCCAAAAGAAGGCTATGCGATGAGAAATCACCAGAAAGACCTCTGGGGGAATTTTGCGTTGGTGTAGACATCTAAACATCTCTGTGACCATATTTTCTGGACACTGAACTTAGGAAAGCTCCATTTAGTCAAATTAGGGCTCAGTTTTTATCAGTCAAGTAAAAATCAGTATTGAGCTAAATCTGACTTGGTGGGGAGACCTAGYAGTGGTAGTTAACAGGCTAGTCTCTACAGCAGGAAGGTTAATTGAAGCTCTCAGCAGTCTTGTTCTGTACCTGCCAGTCCAAATCGAGTTTTCCTTTGCAGAAGGTTTGTTYCAGAGTTTAATGAAGAAAGTATGATTTCAGGCTATCTGACTGCAGTCGCTTTCACTAGAAAGCAGCCAGATTTCCATTTTTCCAGCACTACTGGCAGGAAAGCTGAGAAGCAAATGAGTTCTGTGTAAGGGGAGCAAACCTGTTAAAATCTTCCTGGAAGTGGGYGCAGAAACTGTCTCCTCTCAAGCTAGTGGAGCTGGAGATCACCARGGCTGACACCAGGAAGTCAGTCCTCTCTGAGCATTGTAATCTGTGTCTCACTTCTGAATCTCTGTTTTAAAGCCCAATCTTTCTTAGGGCTGCTGTCATAATTCTGAGTTATGCTTGTTCCCTGCTGTAAACCAGTTGCATTATTCTTTGGGGCTTCTGTAAAAATGTGGTTGGGATGCAGTGAAACTTTCACTAGGAATTTTAACAATGGATCTTGGGGACCATGGACCCTCTCCTGTCTCAGATACTGCATCTGTCCTTGYAAGATGAGCAAGAGTAGTGTCGGTATAAACTGATCCTGAGCCTGTAGCTCCTGTTACGGTTTTGCTAGGTTTATACATTTCTGTTGCTCCCTGAATTTTCTCCCAGTAATCACCTTTTTCTTCTCTCCCATCCTGCCTATCTCTTCCCGTACCCCTCTGTGTTCCCACTCCTTGCCTGTGCCTAGCTGTAGTCCTTCACCGAGGCCAACTCCTTGGGCTCCGGGGTAAGTCCATTGCCTCCTTCCTACAGCTCTCACTCCTTTTACACCCACTGACTTTTACAGTCACTTTCCCACCCTTCCATCCTGCCATTCAGTTCTCTCCAGCCATTTCCCTTGTCACTCTCTCATTTTAAGTCGCAGAAAAGAGATCAGACGAAATAATGCAAATATCCTCATTTCCCATGGCTAAAAACATTTACATCCATCTCATCAGCCATCACATCTATTTTGTGTAACTAGAGTACTTTATTCTTCCTCAGTAGTTCCCTTATTCTGGTAGTCCAGGTTTTGGATGGGGACTAGCTTTTTCTTTGTTGTAAAGTTTTCTTCGGTCAGCTATTTCCAGGAAGTAGAGGTAGACAGTCCACTGGGTCTTCCAAGAATACTTCTCCCGTTAGTTTCCAGGCCTGTGACAGTAGCTGCTGAGGCACTTCCTAGCTACGAATAATCAARCAAGACTTTTAACAAGGGGGGCTTCTTTGAAAAATAGAGAAAATTGCTTGCTTTTTGCGCCAGTTAAGGCACGGTCTGAGTTCACTGTTCAAATTTATGCTTAGGCTTACCCCTGCCTCTCCAGGGTCAGGTATTTTTTCTCATTGGAAGGCAATTCTGTAGCTGTCTAAGAGCATTTATCAGCATGTCTCCTCCTTTTAAAGCATCTGATGCTGGTTACTATTAGAAGCAAAATRCTGAGCCAGAAGACTGAACTGCTAGTACCAGCCTTATCTCACAGTCAGGTGAGAACATCCAAGTGTAGTTGCTCACAGCAAACAAAAGCACAAAGGTGCAGAAAGCTTTTGTTTGGGGGATCTTCCCTTTACACGCATGGACTTCCATCCAAATATTTGTGCGTTGTCTCAGCATCCTGTCTTGAGCCGGCTAAGTAAGTCATCCTTGTTTCTAAGGCACTCAATAACTGACAAACAGCCCATGTCAGAATTACTGCCAAGCAAGCAATTTAGTTCTCTACAGAAATAACACAAAGTGAAGGCCTTGCAATTTTAATAGTATTTCTCTTTTACTGATGTGGGTGCATGTGAAAGGAAAGCATCTCCTATTCTGAGCCCTGAACACTTGTCTCTGTTCCCTGGTGAGTGGAAGCATTCGTGCTGTCAGTGCCTGGACCTGAAAGGTGCAAACCCCTGAACTCAGTCTGAAATCCTTGAAAGTTGTGGATGGTGAACATCTTTCAGGAGATGTTCATTGCTTCAGTAGCTCATTTTCTGGTGTCAGGMCTAAATCGAAGACTAAGGAAGGACCACTGCTCCATCCACAGCTGTGAAATTCACTGGGGTGAGAGGTCTTCCCCAGCCACAGAGATGACTTCTAGAAACCTGCACGCCAATAGCTTGGCCTTAGCAAAGGAGTTGGAAACTGAGCAGCTTCACTGATCCAGAATATAGCAGTAATTCTCCAAGCGCATGAAGGACAAAAGCTCTTAATGTGTCACAGGGGCCTTTGGTTATCCCCACTGAATAGAAAAGACCAAAGTTGATCCCTAGGACAGTAAGTAATTTCTGAAGGTTGGACAGAATTGCTGCCAGAAGAGACCTTTACTGGGACAACTTAAAGAGACCTTGYGTCTGGTGTGCTCTAGGGTCATTCTCGCCCACCACCTCCAGGGATGTGTACCTTATTGGTAGCCAAATACTAAATTTGATGAGAAATGTAGTTTGTTATCATGAATGAGTGTTACCCAACCCAAAAGGGAGAGGGATTCTATAGAGGGATTATATACTCTAATGTTGTCTCCTGTATCACATCCCTTACACAAGACCTTTAGAGACCTGCAGCTTTAAAGGTTTTCCTTCATGTCTCATGAATGTTCTCTTTGACCAAATCCCTTCTGTGAATGGGACTAAAGCTGTCACTTACAATGTTCCTCTTCCCTGTTCTCAGCCAACAAAACCTCGCCCACCTCTGGAGAGGGCAGCCGCTCTGGTGGAGTCATCCACGTGTATGGCGATGACAACAGYGACAAATCTGCCAGCAGTTTCATTCCCTATTGCTCCATGGCTCAGGCACAGCTCTGTTTCCATGGCCACCGTGATGCTGTCAAGTTCTTCGTTTCTGTGCCTGGTAAGGATGAGCACATCCCTTCCTCGTGCAGAGTCTTGTACCGCGGTCTGCTCAGTGGCAGGAACTGGAGCTGCTCGGCARCAGAAGGCCGTCAGCATCATTTTGATCTCCTGCATGTCACTGTGGCTCAGACACTGGTAGTTGAGACTAATGCCTTCCAGACTTCACCCAGCAGAAGGGCTTGACCTGTCTAGTGGTGTCTGCGTAATTGTGTTAAGTGCATGGGGATTGAGCGAAGGCATTGACAGCACCTCCCTCCTGTTGCAGGCAACGTTCTAGCAACCCTCAACGGGAGTGTGTTGGATAGCCCCTCGGAGAACCCCAGCACAGCGGCCACCGAGACTGAGGGGCAGAAGCTGAAGAACGTCCTGGTGCTGAGTGGAGGAGAAGGGTACATCGATTTCCGGATTGGTGAGTGCCTGTGGTGGRAGGCGTCYGGGACAGGAGGGCCACAGCACTGGYGAGAGGGAGCATCGCTGTRGGGAGAGGAGCCTGAAAAGCGRGGCTGCTYGCTTCTCCTGCATCCTGTTGCCAGGGCAGATAGCAGGCATTTCCTTGTACAACATAAGGCTGTCAAACACAGGCTGCAGTAGTGGCTCTGAAAAGAATAAAACGCTGTACCAGCAGCTCCAAATACTGCTGTCCTGCTGTGGTCGCTTGTACCACTCTAGGACATTCTGTGTCGTAAACATTGGCTTCCCCAAACTGAAGAGTGGTGGGTTTGCTTACTCCTGCTGAGTTTGTTCTATTTATACTGGCTTGCTTCAGAAAAGCAACCTTTGGTTATAAAGCTCCCCCAGGCATAAAGCTCCATGCCTCCAGGCATTTCCTTCTCACCTTCTTTACTCTCTGTTTTCTCTCTTCAGGGGATGGAGAAGATGATGAGACGGACGAGAATGCAGGAGATGCCACCCAGGTGAAGCCAGTACTTTCCAAGGCTGAAAGRAGCCACATTATCGTGTGGCAAGTATCATATATCCCTGAGTGAGAATTTTTCCTTTCCTACCAATGTAAGTCTCCCTCCTCCCACCTGAATGCCAAGATGTACATACAGAACTCCTGCATTATACCTACTGCTGGAAACCRACCCCAGACAACTGCAATGGCTCCTGCCTTGGACTATGACCCCCTTCTAACCTCTGAACTTGCAGCTTTCATCTTGGGCCTGTGCGCTTTCTGCGTGGTTGGATTATTGTTCTGCTCTGGAGCTGGCGTCTACAAGGAGAGAAATGGCAGCTCGTTGATGAAGTGAAGTTTGGAGCCAGAACGGTGCAAACCCTTTGCCCAGGGCCCAGGAGCTGGGAGCTGGATAGGTGGCGCAGGTTCTCCAGCAGGTTGCCTCACTCCCACCTGCATGAGAAGCAGTACGTCACCCCAGYACCCCCCACCAGAGCAACGACGGTGAATCAAACTCTCCAGCACCTCAAAAGAAATCCTTTTTACTTCACCCGTGGAATTTCCACCTTACCCACTCTACGTAGGGTACACCTAAGCACAGAATAATATTCCACAGACTGAGAGCAGCCAGGACTAAGCCCAAGGCAGGAACCTTCAACAAAAAGGAGTGTCAAGGTTTCGGAATTACTTCTGCTGTTTGGCTGGAGAAGGGTAACAGTGTCATGAACAGTTACTGGGGGGAACATATTCTCTGTACATGCAAATGRGAGGTCTCCCTCTTCTGCTGCTGTTGTCTTAGCAGTAGTGTTCTGGGTGACTGTGTCCCCAGGGAGAGCTGTTCGGTAGGGTCAGATGGAAGATGGGTGTTTTATGGCAGAGGCCTCAGGGGCTTTGGAATCTGCAGTAGCAAAAAGATACTGGAACCTTGTTAGTTAGAGAACAGAAAAGTCAGCAATACTTTTAACTCCCCCTTACAAAAATGCCAGGTAGGGAAAGACTCTTGAATTCATTCTTTTTATGAGCCTGAGAAGTTCAGTGAGAACRCTAGCTCTGTATAGTATTTGTTGGCTTTTAAAATACAGGTGAGGGCAGAATACACTGGTGAGCTGTGGGTTTGTGTTAATGCAGTGAAGTTGCCTTGACTCGTAAGGATGTGTCCCCTTCTGGGAACTGCTGGTGTTCAGCGTGGAGATGTCTGTTTTCCTTCACATCATAGCTGTGAGGTTAGGAAGGACTGTGTAGGTGCAGTTAAGGTATAGAAAGGCTGTGTCTTGCCTGAGGTCAAACAAAAAGGCCTGAGGCCAGATCCGCTGACCTCTTTACCTGACCTGACGAGTGCTGACTGGTTTTGCAACTGAATGGGTCAAAAAGCTGGAAATGTCTCGACTCCTGAAAAGAATGACGACCCTCAAGAGAAATGCTGACTGCAGTACTTGTGTAAGCAGAGCTGTGGGATTGCAGGAGCATGTCCTGCTTGCAGGAGAAGGAGCAAGAAGCGGGGCCAGCAAGAACAGTTTTAGGCTACGATGCTAGCTCCARGTAGAGGTAGCTATTTGTCCAACACACGCTTCACTTCCTTTCTGACAGTGGGAACAGTCCCATCTCCAGAAGGGCAAATCCTGCTTCCTTGGAGCGCTCCCTTCTGGATATGCAGGACTAGAGTTGTTAGCAGTGGATTTARGGATACTGGAGGTCTTGTTCAGAGAGGTTGGCACACACGCGTCACCTCTGAGAAGGCAAGGGTACATATCCAGAGAGCAGAGGCCTCAGCCACCATGCGGCTGCCATTTAGCCGAGGGGTTCTTTGAGCAGCCCGCTTGCATGCAGCGGGGACCTGTGGGGACACTTCACCGGGCACTGCTGACTGGGCCAGGCTTGCTCTGCTGCCACCACTTTCCTGAAATGCTTTCTGCTAGCACAAGCTCTTTGAGTTGCAACACAGAGTGCAAAAAGGTTAACAAGAAGATAGACATTTAGACAGCACATTCCACAAACATCCAACAGTCGGTCAGTTCATGCCAAATAAACTTCATAATTTGGAGTAATTTAAGGGGAAATAAAGTCCTAGTAGGCCCCATTCCTTAACTCTGTAGAACTTTCCATATCAAAATACAGACATGCAATACTGTTACCTCTGTTTGTTTTCTATCTGGTTTTAGCAGTCACAGTGACACTGTCTGTCACTTGTTACCACCAGTCCCTGGTGACATAAGGAAACAGGTCTGAGGCTTCTGCCAACAGGTTCCTTTCCAGTTTGATGCGTATTTTCCTCCAAGAGAAGCACATGTTTAAAAGGGGGCAGCTACAGCTAAGTAAAACCAGCCTCTGCTGTCACACTCCTGTCAACATTTGGTGGCTACTGGGCAGCAAGGTGAAGAGCTGACTGGCTTCAACACACTTCCCTGTCATATCTCCACTGTGATGTATGTAAAGTATCTTGTATGTTATAAAAGGATTTTAAAAAGTGTCTTAAGGCCTGTAAACTCCGCTGTTTGGTCAGAAGATGGCATTCTGTAAAGAGCCTGCTGTATGAATATGTTCCCATGCTTYGTCCCCTATGCTATCAAACAACGAACCATATCTGTTCTGTATGTAATAAATGTGTTAACATCAGCAAGCGCCAGTGTGTTGTGTTTCGGCATCTGGGCTCTCTGCTCAGCCTGTAGCGAGGCTTTTGAAAGGGTTGGCATGGCAGTCATGTCACATGTTTGCTCTTTAGCTCCTGGCTATCTACAGCTCTCCTTGGTGGGGGGGTTCCTCTTCAGATGAGACACCAAGGTGAACATGTGAGTCAGCTCAAGTTGCCAGTGTCCCCTGTCAATACAACGTGGTGCTTGGCAGGGCTCRTACGAATCAATGCTGCTCAGCAGTCCTGCCTTCAGGAGGCCGAGTCAATCCACTTGCCTGCTCCTCTCTTGTAGTCCCGGTAGCATTTAGACAAGTTCACACCTATTCTRTAGAATTTAGCGCAGCTTTACAGAGTGTGTCCCAAAGGGGAACCTCCACCATCAAGGAAGGGTCTCTCAAGACATCCCAGGGCTCGGTGTTAAGAGCCTACAGATGTCAGAGTCCTGATGGCAGCAATGACCATGACTGCCCTGGCCAGCCCCATCTGCCCCCTCTCCCCATGGCCCGGAAGCCCCCGCATTAAGCACATCAGCAACTCGGGCATCTGGGCTTCACCATCCTGCTGGCCTGCAAGCAGTAGGTTCCCCAGTCACTGCAGCAACGTGGGAGCAGAAAGGGAGGCAGGTCACGTCCCATGGATCTACCAGCTGCTGGCAGAAACCAGCACCAAGAGGCAGCTGAGCTCCCTCTTACGGGGCTTGGTTTATGCCAGGCCAGAGGTGCACGAGAGGCTACAGCAGCAGCCCCAGGGATCCCTCTAGATCCTCCTCTGAGCTACACCAGCAAGAATGCAGCCCCAGATGGTCCTTCCTGGCCTGACCCCCACCTCCCTCCAGCATGACACAGCATCTCCGCCACTGAAATAACTGAGGCTGGGCCAGACTAGAGCAGGACTAGTGCCCAGGGTGCTACAACCAGCCCCCCACACCCCCCACCCAAGCTCCAGCTTGGAAGCCTCACACCCAAGACAGCAAAACAGAAGGGCTTTTTTGGATAGTGTTGCTTTACATTTGTTTTTTCACTCTGCAAAAAGCACATCGTTGCAGAGCTGTATCACCTGAGCCCCTCAGCGACACAGCTGGGAAGCCCAAATGTGCCTTTGCCTCCAGATCTCCCATGTGACCCTGTGCGATTCGGGCTTCTGTGATTTAATACAAGCACATCAYGTTCTGAGTCAGGATGTTTGGGGATCCCCTACAAAGTCATTATGTGGTACAGTAACACAAGGAAAACCTCATCCAGAACTGCTTCCACCAAAGCAGTTACATACAGAGAGTATACAGAGAATATATACAGAGAACCGAGGTCACTCTGGTGACGGACTGAATTTATGAAAATAACCCTTCAATGACCTCATCTGTAAGGGAAGATGCAGAAACGTGTACGGTCCTAGGGAGAAAGTGAAACGAGAAAACCTGGATGCACCGTACCACAGTGGGCAGATGTGCCTTCTCTAAGAAGCTGATGTGCTTCTAACACACAGCAAGAGCTTACAGGAAACTCAGGTCACACAACAAGTCTTTATACTGATGTATCTGCAGCTTTCTGCTTCGCAACCCGTGAAGACGTGACCTTCTCCAGATCAATCATCGGCTCCTCTGTGATTGGTTTTCCTTCCTTCTGCCATTGAGCGAGGATCATGGCTCGGAGCAGAGGCGGGTATGGAAGGTACCGAATGGTCTCTTCTGGCACTGGSGTGAATTTCTTGAAGGCCTCCTCCTCGTGCTTGGGCACCATCCGCCAGTCATGGTACATGACTTTGTCGATCTCTCTTACTTCCTCTTCTGTTTTACCTGAGAAGATGATGACGAACACCAGTGGACAACACTACCAACAAACAAACTCCCTCCAGGAAATGCAGCCAGTTTAGGCTCTCCAGTATTGCTGTTGCTATAACTGGCAATAACCAAGGAGATTTTTAAAGGATCACATAGTATTTTCACTACTATACAGCAGGACCCCACCTTGCTCATGGAAAATAAAACAGAAACAGTCTGGAAGGACTACAAGCAAGCTGCTCTAATTCTATGGTTGGCTTCCACTTTTAATTTAAGAAGTCACTTCATCTCTCACTGATTTAGTCTCCCTGGTTGAAGAATAAGAGTAATTTCTCCCTACAATAAAGTTCCCCGGGAAGCTTAAAGTTTTTTATACATATATATGTATGTATGTATACACACACATATGCAAGCTTTGAATGAAAAGCATTTCAGAAACTCCAATAAAAACATTCATATCACTAATATTAAGCAGCTTTAAAAAAAAGCAAATTCCCCCATCTAACTCCAAGTGTTAATTTAAAATCATGGCAACGCCAGTTTACTTACTAACATTGCTGGTTTAGTGACGATTTAACCCAGAATATCCTTGTGCTTTCATTCTACATCTTGCCTTTGAAGTTTAGGGACGGAAGACAACTGTCACCTCACCTAATCCTCTGTCCATACAGTGTCTTTTCCCACTGTCAGTCTATGCTGGCTCTTCCACAATATTCTTGGAA
>NW_028186572.1:272312-273349 GCF_003343005.1 Rhea americana
CCCGGGAGCCTCGCCCCGCCGCTGGGTGAGAGCCGCGGCTCCCCGGCTCCCGCCGTCTCGCTTTCGAAGCAAGGCGCAGGCTCGTTTCCCAAGCTGGTCGCGCGTCTGGGCAGCTTGGTTTTCACGTGTGCAGCACAGCGCAGCCTGGCTGCTGCTGAGAGCCGCTCTGACGGGAGCAAACACGAGCTACGGGTGGATTACTGGGACGGGAGCGCTGCGCGCTTCCTACAAAGTGGAAAGGTAAAAGCCCTTCCAAAGGTCCTGCAAGGCTTCTCACTGGGGGCGTAAGTCAGGACTGAAACGCCGGGGCCCTCCAAGACACCCTTCAGCAATACTGTTACCTTTTAATGCATTAGGCAGTCTCTTTTGATCAGCTTGTTGCTGTTGTGGAGATTGATGAATCTTGTTTTCAATAATTAAAATCTATTTCAAGCCYTTCTTTAAATCTTGAAGAAGGAAACATTCAGAAACAGAGTAATCACTCAGGTAGCTTTATCATCGCTTTATCATGGCAGTTTTAGGGAGATTGAGACAAAGGCTAAGGGTCTAAGGAGAGTCAGAAACTGAACCAAGGCCTGAATTCAGGTCTTTTTTGACTCCATCCACCAGAACCAGGCCAACGCTCCTGGCAAGAACTGTTCTGACAGCAGTGCCTTGATGCAACGTGAGCATATGGTCAAGAATCAGTGATTGCATTACAGATTTTAGTCAGAAACTGCACAGGTTTGGCTATAGTAGCTCTTGAATTATGGCCCCAGACAGATAAATTAAATCCACCCCCCTTTTTTTCCCCCTAAATGCCATATCTTACACAGAAAGAAGCCTTCTGCTCAAGAGAGAGGACTTAGTAAGTGCCAGAGTTTCCACACCCAGAACAAAGGCAACGCAGGAACAGCAGAGAGAAGGCCAGTGTCTAACACAGCACAACTGTGTCTGCAGCCTGCCCAGCAAAAAAAGAAAAAAAAAAAGCTCCTCTTTTCAGGGAGCAAGCTTAGCACAGCAGAAGGCTCACTGCTCCACCACAGAGTGAAGCCTCC
>NW_028186572.1:273788-302241 GCF_003343005.1 Rhea americana
GCTGTGCCCGGCCCGGCGCGGCGGAGGCCGAGGCGGCCCGGCGGCAGCGCTGTCACGCCTCAGCCGCGGGGCAGCCGCCTCGGGGAGGGCTCCGAGGTGCGGCACGGGGAAGGAGGGGCAGGGCAGGGCGGGCGGCGGCCCGTCGAGCGGGGCCTCGCTGCCGCCGTCCCGCGGGGGGATCTGGGGGTCCCCGGGTGGAGCGGGCCGCGGGAGGAGAGCTCGGCTACTGGGCCGGCCGGCACCGGAGGCTAACGGGGGGCCGCAGGGGGAGAGGGGAGTGGGAGTCAGGAGTGATGGTTTGGGGCTCGAGTGGAAATCCGGCCTCCTCCCAAGGGAGCCGAGAAGGGAGATAAGTAAATAGGCGGTTAGTGAGCGCGTCGGTGGTGTTCGGTGGGAACGCTTTAATGAAACAGCACAACAATATGGGAAAGTGACTTTTTTTTACAGGTTAGGATGTTCCTGTTGAAGCTTACAGAAACCGCCACTTGCCTATGTCACTCCAGTTTTGCCCTCAAGTAATCAGAAAGCTCCAATTTTTTTTTTTCTCCTAATTTTCAGATCAGGAGAGCTGAGGGGATTCTGTCGAGGCCTGTAAGTGCTGATTCTTGAGTGAGCAGGCTCTCCTGTACTTGATAGGCTAGGGCATCTTGTTAGGGTTTGCAATAAATAGCTAATCCCCAACACGCAAGTGTGTGCATTTATATTTATATCCCAGATAAAAAGAAGTACGTGCTCCAGGCTGTGACAACTGCAGTTTCTCATCCGAAAAATTGACAGTGATGTGAAGTTGTCTAATTTATATAGAAAAGTAAGTAAAGGTTGGTTCCTTTTAGCAAAATTTGTTTCAAATTAGCATTTGGGGAGTGCACTGCTCGCAGTGTTGGAATGCAGATTATCCTGCTTTAGGTTTGCACGTGACAACCTAGACAGGTACTATCCCTAGACCCATCTTAGAAGAGCTGTAACAATAAGACAGCAACAGATGAAAGGCTTTGATGAAACTCCTGTTCAGTACAAGAATAGAAGCGTCGGATGTAAGCCATGGTCATGATTAAAGCTCTTAGCAGTGTTTCTGCCTGACTATCAGCACTGAATCTCCTGTGTACAGTTGCCATCTCAGGAGAGATTGAAATGCTACTTGCTGAGAATATTTAGTTCAGTAGCAGACAGGCTCCAGAGATTCTCTGCCAGTCTCTTATACGGTAATAACTGATAGGCTTTTGTGAGTATACTGCAGACTCTGTATTTGATTCTTACCTTAATAAGAATAAAGCTACCATGCTTTGGGCTAAGACTAACTGCTTTCTTCCTCTTCTGTGAAGGAAAAGTTTTGTGTAGTTTTTATAATGGAAACATTTGCAAGTGTAGGAAATAAATGTTTCTGTCTTTCTGATGATTCTTTTATATCTTTCGCACATCTTATTTTGGTGGTGAGCATCTGAAGAAAGTGATAATGGAACTAATGATAATTCAGTGTATGATGCCATAAGTGCTTTCCTGTTTAAACTTCTAAGAATCTCATCTACCTGAGCTTGAAATCAGTGGCTGCTATGCTTACTAGACTATTCTGTCCTGAACGATCTAAGTTATCAACTTGAACTTTAGTTTGATTGCCCGCATCAATTCTCTAGCTCAATTCCTTGTGAGGGAATATTCAATCTTACAAGACTAGTAAGAGCTGTGGCACTAGGTCTTCCAGGCAGTATGCTGCTGCTGTTTCTTTGGCTTAAATTCTGATACTCCACTGAGTTCATACAGATTGTGTAGYGGCTTAGTTTAGGTGCAGCTATCCAGCAATGTAATACTTGTGTGTCAGGTGCTTGTGTCTAGTCTTTCACGGTAGGTTTTGACTGTAAAATGTACTCTGTTAATATGGAAAATATGTTGTAATATAAAAGAGTAGACATGGGATAGTTGGGTTTTTTTTCCCCCAGATTCTAGTGCCTAATCTTTCTGTTCTTTCATAGGGGGAAGCTGGGCCGGTATCCTCCATGGCCAGGAAAGGTGAGTGTTCCCCTTCTTCCCCCCTGCCCCCTTCCACGCACAGAGGAAGTTTCACCAAATGAATTTTAGTTAAACATAAATATGAGTGGGGTGGTGGTTGTTTTAATACAATACCCACAAATCTGAACTATGAACAAAGCAATGCATGAAGGGCTTTATTTGATCTAGAATTTCAGCCTATTACTAACAGCAGTTAGTTCAAATGGAATAAAAAGCACAAGAAACCAGAACTGACTGTATTTCCTAGATTTAGCAGTTTAATCTCCATCACTTTTAGCAAGACAGGTTTTTCTCCTCCCATAATAAATTAGTTATGCACACCATTTTAAATATTAGAAACAGGGAGTCTGGTTTCTTGAAATACTGTTTTAGAGGTATATTTTCTTTGGAGTGATAATTTGGGAGGGGAGGCAGAAGAGTTGCATCTTCTCTTCCTTTTCTTCTGATGAAAGACCAAAAAGACTATTTTATTTTATTTTTTTTTTAAGAGTTAAATTGTATGTGCCATTCTTATCATTTCTTGTTCCCTGAAAGTACTGTGTTTTTATTTTTAGTGTAGGTATGAGAACTGTGCATGCTGAGATAACAGCATACTACAGGGAAAAGTGTTGTCCATGCGAATGACAACCGTAAATACTTGGTTTCACTCTGGTTATCGGGTCCAGTAAAATTCAAGCTCCCCTGCAGTCTTTCAGCTGTCACCTGAGTAACATAATGACTGCTTTTCTCTTTACTAATATTTTAAGTTTTATAAGAAACAGATCTATTCTGGGGGTAAAAACACAGCTTTAAATGTGAATTTTAAAATAACTTAAGCGGAACAAGCTTTAACAAATGCCATTTGGCTTTCTAAATTTAAAAAGATTTCTCTTTACTTATTGGTAATAGAGAGGCAAAAGCCTCACTAAGAACATAGAGATGCATCAGTGAAGTTGAGGTATTTTTGTATCCTGTTGGAGCATAGGCTTGTCTAAGGAAATATATGGATTACATATTTACTTGAAAGACTTGTCACGAATGCAAATTCTCTTCCAAGTCAAACTATAAAAAAACAAATACAAGAGCTATGAAACATGTAATAAGAAAATCACAGAGTATAAATTCTATGTGCTTGTAACAATCTTTGTAATATTTTCTCTTTTAATCACCTCCAGATTGTTAATCCACCTAAAGATCTGAAGAAACCCCGTGGAAAAAAGTGCTTCTTTGTGAAGTTTTTTGGAACAGAAGATCAGTACGTACCTACTTGTTTTCATCTGGTGGAAATATTGACCTGTATAACGTGGGTCTTTCATGGAAGAATTTTTTGCTAAGACAAAGTTTAGCTTTGTAAAAGGTGGTCTTTGATCTACATGCAAAAAGAATGTCACTRTTATTGCATCTTATAGCTGCTCATGTGGGTGTGTGAGGACTGCARAGACTTACGTACCCAAGCACGTTAGGATTTTAGCTGCTACCATGAAGGAAAGTTCTTGGTAGCTTGCCATTTTTATGGGAGTAGGTGTGATGTGACTGGGTTAGATTTAGCATGTAACTATGTTTGAGAAAGGTGCAGCTAAAAGCATCCATTTGTTTTTCTGCCATAAGGATAAAACAGCTTTGTACTTGTCATTCTTAATAAGAACAGATTGTCATGCCTGATGACCGAAAATATTCTTACTATGCCTTGGGAGGACTTTGCAGCATAGGAGAACCAAAACTACTGTAGACTGCCTTTACATAAGGAAGAATTACTGATTACAAACATGCATGCAAAATCATATTTGCAAACTGAAAAAAGTAGATATTTTATGAAACAAAGTTATTTTGCTAGCTTTTCAGTTTTTCTGTTTATTTGGTGCTCTTTTATGTTTGGTCACTTAATGAGGGAGAAGATTATAATCTTCTGTAAGAGATTAGAAAGCTTTTCTTTCTGAGAGAAACACCACAAATTGAAACCAATTAATGGATGTTTCCTCAAGGCATTATTTTCAACTGACAGATTATTTAATATTTAAAATTCAATTTTCCATTAAGAACTGCAGTCTAAACTTGTTGGAGAGGAAAAGGATGCTGCATACTGATAGGAAGGTCTGCTGGATTTCTAGGTATAAAGGCAGGTGAAGGTTGTTTTCTATGGGTGGGTGCTGGCTTTTCTGTTATTATCCATAGTTACATAGGAGCTAATCAGGTCCTGAAACTTGAGGAGGCTGACTCTTCCTGTCCTGACTGTTCTTCAYCTTGTATTGCATGTTTTTTTTTGGTGCAGACAGAGATGTTTTGGTAAATTGTACTAAGAGAAGCTTGGAAATAATAGTTAAAAATATAGGGTACTCCAGCTGAGATTAGCAGCCTGGCTGCGGGTGAGGAGATCAGTGCTGCAAAATAATTGGGGTTTATTACATGATTCTGGAGCTCAGGCTAGGGAAAATCCAATCAGCTGGCAGACTGACATAGCCCCCCCCCCCCCAAAGGAAACCCTTCAGCTTGTGAAATTTAATTAATCATTTCCTGTTGGATAATCACATGATTTAGAAATCCAGTTGTTTTGACTGGCATATCCTACCTGAAAATTAATTAGAAATAATACAGTCCTTTCTGGTCATCTTATAAAACAATGTTTATAGATAGAAGAGATAGCAACCTGTGTGTCTTCTGTCCTGACCTGGACCTTTAAAAGTGTGGTAGTTAGAGCTGTTGGAAAAAGTCCTTGTCTTTGATCATAGTCAAAGAACCAAATCAGAAAAAACTTAAATTACTTCACTTAAAAAGATTTTCCCTTCAGGCTCGATTTTGTTTTGTGTAAGTAAGCTAATGTGTTTTACAAATACTTTTGTTTTAGATGTTTATAAACGATAAGTGGAAATATTTAACCACCAACTATCACCACTCTACAAAATGAACAAAATAAATAGTTGGATGTTAAGCTCTGATCACTGAATGTAATCTGTGCTGTGATGAGTACGCTGACTCATACTGGAATTTTAGTGYGAGCCGCTCCTGTCTGCTTGTACTTCCCTCTTTCTGCCTCTTTTGAGATTGCAGGATGACAATACTTTACTACATATCCCTTTTTGTAGCTCTTCTGTTGTCGTCTTGCTCTGTGGAAGTTTAACAGGTGACGATAAGCCATTTGACTTCTCTCCAGTCTGTGTAAGATTAAGGCAATGATGGTTGGCAGGTAGAAGCCCTCTAATAAATTTCAGCCGATGCTTGCCCACGGACAAATAAGCTGACAAACAATCTCAGGCTCTTGATAGCCTTTTTTTCTTCCCCRAGGAGTCGCAGATGACAGCTCTGGTCAGAAAGGCCGCTATTTCAAGCTAGTAAAAAGTTGTTTCTTCCTGACTTATGTGGCTCCAATGTGCCATACCAAAGATTAAGCGGGAAGCTTCTTAGAAGTGTGAACTGGTAGGTAATGTGACTTCATGCATCTGAACAGAGTGGATGGGTGAGTGAAAATATAGTGATGAAAGGGCTTGGCAGTGTTTTTTCTGGCATAATGGCTAGGTAGTATAATATGTAGGTAGACTGTAATTGCTATTTCTGAACTCTTGAATGGCATAGGATATAGCTCAAAAAAGAATGCCCATTTTTTCTTTACCTGTAATGTTGCATGTGAATTGAATACTAATATTTAACTGGCCCAGGGTGATGCTGCAGTGACTAAGGAATAAAGCCTTTCGGTTAATGTAAGTAGTTTTGGCCAAGGATTTAATAGTGAGAGTATGAACACATTCAGACTGTGCTCTAAAACTTGGCTTTTGGTATAGTATCTGCTGAGCCCTATGCCCCTTATACTYATCTTTTTGGTAGAGTTATTTGCTTCTATCACTTCTAAAGTAATAGTTTTTCTCTAAGATAACTATTATGTATTTGTGGAAGAGGTTTTTGTCTCTACTTAAGCTGTGGAATACTCCTGCACTTGACCCCAGTGAAAGCTTCCTTGATGTTCGTAGTAGTGATGCTCCATCTGAGTTCTTTTCTAAGTGATTTCCTAGACTGTGATATATACACTTGTATAATGCATTCTCTTATTAACTTATTCTGCAAAGAGATCTTTCTAGTTTGCCTAGCAGTTCTCCTTGAGAGTTCTGTAGCTCATTTCTCAGTTCAGAGAAAGTAGCATTAAAATGATTCTTCAGCCAAAATAAAGAAAATTATATATTCTGCCCTTAGAGCTGACAAGCAAGTAACAACATCCAATTATTGGAATATAAACAAATTTGATTTAGTCTTTCTGAATAGCAGAGGAGCTCTGATCTCTTATCAGTCTTCCTAACTGTACTTGTACGCCATAACAAATAGCAGCAATGCAAAAAATTTTATTTACACTTAACCATTTATGTCCAAGGTGCTGGGCAACCTGCTCTAGCTGACCCTGTTTCAACAGGAGGGTTGGACCAGATGATCTCCAGGGGTCCCTTGCAGCCTCAACTGTTCTGTTATTCTGTGATAAATTCATTACTGTTAGTAATTAGAATTACTAGACTGGCAGGCCCATAACCTACGAGTCTTACAGAAATTCTTAGTGAGCTTCGTCTAGTTTAAAATATTCTAACATTTCATTGCCTGTTTCGGAGTTCTTTATGGCATTGTCAAAACTAATAAATCTTATCTTTTTGTTATGAATGTGTCATTGTTCTACTTGGTTTCAGTGAGATAGTAGGAGGAGTTGTACAGTCAGCAGGGCTGTGTTCTGATATGTATATGTGCGTGCATGCATGTGCGTGTATGAATGCATGCACACGTATGAACACATGCGTACACACCTTCACTGTGTTCACTTAACTCATTAGATATGTTTAATAGGCAAATGGTCTTGCAAGTCATAGGTATCAAAGTCTTAATAGCAAGCTGGAATAGCCCATTCTTACTCCTGGTACCTTTGTGCCACGTCAGTACTAAACTAAGTAGTCTCACTGAATGCTGTGAGGTCAAAAGTTACTTCCTGACTTGATATACTAAGGAAAAATCAGAGGAAGTTTGCAATCCAAGATAAGTATAATCATCTGCAGCCTATTTCCATCAGACACAGTGATTTTTAGTGCAACAGTCCTTGCTTTCGCATCCTCCACATCCTGTTGGAATGCTAACACCTCCCTTCTTTTTCTGCTGCTGCTCTCCCTGGCTTCTAGGGGAGAGGGAAACTTTTGGATGTAGTCTTTATAATACGTTCTTTCACTTCCTAACATTAAAAGACAAGAGTGTGCCAGGCATTGGGTCTGATACTGTGGGAATCTGAGGAGCCAGAGGCTAAGCAGACAGATAGGGTTTGCAAACATTGCTGGCATTTCTCTGTTGGACAAACGATCCCCTGTAGAATTCCGTGTTGCCAAAGGTAGGCTATTGTATACTAGAGCTAACTGGAGTGTCTCTGTAACTCTGTAGGAGTACCACCATAGCTAAAAATTCTGTAGTCAAAACTTTTTTACCCCTTGCTGACCTCTGTGGAAGTGTAAGCACCCTCTAAAATTTCTTACTGCCTAAATTTGAAAAATCTAATACTTTTGTCAGTGTTTCCCTGCTGCTTATTTTCTTTTGCTAAGTGTGCTCTCCTCTTAGCTGCATGGACTATTAGACTAACGTCCTGCAGTGGTTTTGTGCTCTTTTCGATTAAGATGTTTATATATTGAGTTCCAGAGTTCAGCCATTTGAGTTGTCCTGTTGATGAAAATTGGAGCAGTTTATTCACAGCAGAATCACAGAACAGTTGAGGTTGGAAGGGACCTTTAAAGATCTAGTCCACCCCTCACCCCCTCCCCTGCTGAAGCAGGGTCACCTACAGCAGGTTGCCCAGGACCCTGCCCAGATGTCTTTTGAATACCTCCAAGGATGGAGATTACATAAGCTCTCTGGGCAACCTATTCCAGTGCTCGGTCACTCTCACAGTCAAAGCTTTTCCTTCTGTTCAGACTGCACTTCCTGTGTTTTTTTTGTGCCCGTTGCCTCTTATTCTGTCACTGTGCACCACTGAGAAAAGTCTGGCTCCATCTTTATACCCTCCCTTCAGATATTTATACACATTGATAAGATTTCCCCACCACCACCACTCCCCCAGTCTTCTCCAGGCTGAAGAGTCCCAGCTCTCAGCCTCTCCTCATATGAGAGATGTTCTAGTCCCTTAATCATCTTAGTGGCCTCTGGTGGACTCTCTCCAGTAGCTAGCTCTGTCTTGTACTGCAGATGCTTAGCACAGGTAAGATGACTCCAAAAAACACTTTCTAGTCACTCTTTCAATCTAAAGATACCACTTCCTAATGATAAGTTGTTGGAACAGAAGTGATAGAACCTCTACATATTCACTCATTTTTTTGCAAGCTTTACAGTTAAGGCTGCAAAATGGTGGCACTTTAACTGAAAATTTCTCTTAGCATCTCTTCTGAGTCTTTATTGTTCATGAATAGAACGTGGATTTTACAGTGAGTGGTGGTTTTGTAAGAATGTCATTTTAGAAGGAAGAAGGAAGGGTAAGGGGAAATGGGCAAACAACCATTACAAAAACATATCTTTTTAATAGTGTTCTTTTCACTTTCCATTTTACCCCTTCTTTATGGGTATTAGATGACTCTGTGCAGCAATATCGATAAAACCTCATCTTAAATACACCCTTTTTGGTAATGTACCATCACCAATGCTTTTCTAGGGTATTAATTCATTGCTGAGTCAGGAGAGAAATAGTAGTTCCTGTTTCTATGTTACATCCTTGAGACCTCTTATCTAAATATTGCTCTTTGGCTCTGAGGTTATTGCTTAACAGAGAGATCTTCAGTATAAACATAAAGGACTTTAGGATGTTCTTTAATTTTCTGGTGTTAGAAACGTTACGTAAAAATGCTTTATGGACATCTGGAGTCAAGACATGGTTCTATCTTGTAGAAGGTAGTCCAAGTAGGTGACACACAAAGGATAAATTGGAAAGGCTGAGGCATGCATACATACATGCATATATATTTATTTATTTGTTCTGAGGCAACCTTTGAGGCCTTGTTATTTTGTCTCTGAGATCTATTATCTCTTTGTCCTTGGTGATCTTAAGTGCCCAAATGCACCTTTGAAGCCAGGAGCGAGAAAGCTTTGTGCTTCATCCTTTCTCCATCCCAAAGGAAATGGGAAAAGGAACCAATGGACACATGCAGTGAGGAGGAATAGGATGTGCAGGCTGAGAAAAACCTAAGAGAATGCCTTAATAGAAAGAAGTTACTTTTATTTAGAAATTCAAATCTCAGAAGAGTATTTAACATACTTTTTCTTTATAATGTACTCAAAAATCTTGTTTCCTGTATGTATCTATCATGGAAAGGCTTCTTATGAGCTGATGTTGTCTAATACCTTGGCATGCTTTGTCATTCTGAGTGCCACACAGCTGGGCTTTGCGGTCTAAGTGAATTTTAAAATATGTTTCATTCTAATGTCTGGGCAGCTAGGAGAGAATCTCTGCATGGCTGTTGGACAGTAAGTTGCTGTCTGAGAAGTACCAGCTTGAATCGTTGTAGAAATGCTAAGTCAGTTAGCATGAAGATGATGTAAACTAAGCAAAAGGATAGTGTGCAAAAGAGTACTGGGGTTCTGCTTTAGGGCTGTGGTGGAATCACGGAGTAGATTACATTGGCAGTGTGGGAGGGATGCCAATGTAATCTACTCCATGATTCCACCATAGCCACAGACTGTTCTAGCAGGAGGTCTTGTCTGTCCGTATGGGACCTGAAAAAGTTTCAGTCTACCTTCTGCAAACTGATTTCTGACTGCCAAAAATGGCTAATGCCAGTAAAGAAAAACTACTCCATGGAATTTTAAAGGATTTACTGAGCTTTGTGACTCTGTGAAGAGCAGCAATGAAAGTCCAGCAAAGGTGCAGATCCTTTACCTTTATGTTCAGTTTAGCTGTTAAGGCTTGATTCTTATAAAAGGAAACCTGAAAAGGCAGCTATGAAACTATTTCACYGCTTGCAGGAGCTGGATGGCACTGGAAAATGTTTAAAATGTATAATCATGGCTATTCCGTGTTTGTAAAATAGGGATGTTTTGGAGTCAGTATGAACCAGTTGAACTGTTTTTACCTATGTTCTGTGCTGCTGTATGCTAAGTAGCACTGTTGGCCATCATAGCTCAGAAAACCTCTTCTAAAGCTTATACAAACTGTTCTCAGTAGCAGGGTGGAAAGAGTGTTTTAACAGTGTGGTGGATAAGCCTGGGCTTGAATTTGGTTAGAGGTGAAGGTGGTCTAAACTCTGCGAGAGCTACAGGAAGTTGTAAAAGCACAGGCATTCCCCTGAGCCAGAGTGAAGGAGTGGTAGAAGCGTTACCAACCTGACGGAAAGTAAAGTTGTCTCCATGTACTTGAGAGCTTATCCATTTGGTAGAAGTCAAAAGTCCTTTGAAACAGCGGTGGAACAGTGAAGTTTGAATTTCCTCATACRACTCAAGTGAATTCTCTGCTGCTTGTAAATCGTGAAATATAGTAGCACCTGTTTATTTTAAATCAGATATCAGCCATGAAGAAAAATGTTATTTTCCTCAAAAGTGAAACTATTGCTTTCATATAGAGTATCAAGGTATGTCAGAAACACATTTTGCAGTGAGGTATGGTGCCTGCGCTCACTGTATTTGTGGTCAGCTGTATTGTGAGGTATCTAATTTTGTATTTGTTCTTCCTGGTTTTGCAGATGCTTGTGTTTACACAGTGTGCTTGAACAAGGGGTTTGTTGGTTAGTATTAAGTGACCTCTCGTGGCAACAGCCTTAGGAAGAAGGCGCATATTAGTAGCTGCTTTATGTGGAGGCATTTGGTTGTGGTGGTTCTTCCTGATGATATAAAAGCAGTCACTCTGCCTTTGCTTTGATGTGCCTGTGATCATATCCAAAAGCTAGCTTGCTGACAGATCAGATGAATAATGCTTAATGGGGAGCAGTGCTAATGCAAAAGGATATGGAACTTAYGGGAGAAGCCAAGTGAAAGTGCCAGAAGAAAGCTGTCAGTGAATGCCTGAAGCCCTTCAGGTTATAGAAAGCAAGTAAGTTTGGGCTGCTGTCATTAGTTGCTCTGGGGAAAAATTGTATCTGTGTATTTGTAGAAGTGGGATGGTTGAGGAAGTTGCTGTCTGGAGAATATAACTTACCTTTTTTCTGCTTCCTAGTGCTTGGATCAAAGTGGAGCAGCTGAAGCCGTATCACCTTCACAAAGAGGAAATGATAAAGATTAACAAGGGTAAGCGCTTCCAGCAAGCCGTGGATGCTGTAGAGGAGTTTCTTAGAAAAACCAAAAGCAAGGATCAGGTGAGTGGATTCTTCTTTACTGTGTGCATCAAAACAAGTCTTGGCATGAATAAGTCAGACGTATTTTTATCTGAATTTTTTCTTTTTCTGGCAAGTTGGGGAGTTTGGGGCTGTGTTGCTTTTTTTTCTTTTTAACTTCTTTTCTTCTTCCCTCTCCCTTTTCTCTCATATCCTCTCCTTCTTCCCCACTCAGTCTTGTTTGGTAGAAAAAGAAATTGTTATACTCATGAAGAAACTGAAGAGGCTAATTGATCTGCTTATGATGATTTGTTAAATCAGTCTCAAGTCTTAYGCTAGAATTTGGTGTCTCTTAATCTTGTCTTTAGTATACTGGAAGCGCGTGCAAGTGCACACACTCCTAGTGAGTCTTCAGGAGGCCTGTTGTGTTAATGAGTTGCTTAAACTGATGTTTTTTTTTGCAGCAGAGCTAACTAGGAACTTCATTCACCGACTTCAAAGGGCTAACGGTTACCTGTAGTTTTCACATTACTGTACGGTTGGTTTGCCTGATAGTAATCAGCACAGGGTTCTTCACATCCTTGGTTTTGCATGAAAATCATTCAAGCTCCTCTCTTCTTTCCTTACCATCTTCTATTCTGTAATCTCTCAGGCATCTTCCCATAACTCCAATGAAGAGAAGAATCGGCGTAATTCCAGTGAAGAAAGAGGCAAGCAATCCGCTGGTGAAGAGAAGCGCAAAGCCAGTTTGTCTGAAGGGAAGTTGAAGAAGGGCACAGGGGAAGGAAAAAAGAGGGTCTCTTCTGTATCATCAGAGAGAGGATCAAAATCACCTTTGAAAAGAGTCCAGGATCAGAGCCCCCGAAAGCGGGGGCGTCCACCCAAGGATGAGAAGGTTTGTGTTGTGCATGTCCGCCAGTGCCCTGTGGACTTTACAGATGGACTCTAGGGATGACTGGCACCTTGGCTAACAGGCCAGCAGGAAGAGTGCGGTTCAATAYCAATTTTCTTAAGCTGTTCCGTGTTGCTGCTTCTAAATATGTTGGCTGTCAGATACCTTTGGCGAGCATATTGTTGATTCTTCCTGTGGATTTTTAAGGCAGTCATTCTGATTAGCTCTGTTCATATCTTTGAAAGAGCTTTGAGAGCTGTCTCGTGAGACTCCACCTTCCATCTTGCCATCCCTCAAGTTAAGTTTGTGTGGGAAGGATTAGTGAGGAGATGGGGGCCTTCATCTGATTCCTCCCATCTCATTTCATCTGCTTTGTGTGGTTGAGTGATTTACATTCATTTAACTTTACCCTCAATACTTAGTGAGGGTGGAGTGTTCTTAAGAGCTGAGGCTAAAAGAAGAAATTCTTGTAGCCTGAGGAACCCACCAGAAGAATTAATTGTATTTATTTCTGCTTCTATGCTGTTGGGTATATTTTCATCATCCATGATAAAGGTCTAACATCTGAGCATTATAATTTTATTTCCATTGTTTCTGGATGTCTTGGCAGCAACAGCCGCCAGCAATATTTTGTCTACCCTCATCTAGAATTTCCAGCATTTCATTTTCATTATGGACCTCACTTGCAGTGGTCCAGATCTTTCTTTTCTGAATGGATAATTATTTCAGTGGATTATTACAATGCACATGCTCCATCAGAGACTACATCAGAAGACCATTGGGAGACTTCAGCTGATACAGAATGTGGCAGCGTGCTTGCTCAGCAATGCTTCAGAGGGATCATGTTATGTGTGTGCTTCACAATCTTTGCTTTCAGTGCACTCCAGGATGCAGCTCAAGGTGGTAGTCTTTGATCTCCAAAATCATGAATGGATTGACCATAACTGGTTGAACAGCAACCTTTTTCTTGATGCCTTGATAGTAAAAGGAAGCCGATTGTCTCAGATATTAGATATGAAGGAACTGCTGGCAGAAGATGCTTTGCAATGGGATACTGATTCTGAGGTTTCTTTCTCATCTGCCTTTTTTTTTAAAAAAAAAGAACCAGCTTTTATTAAATTAGGCCATGCAACAGAGCCCAACAGTTTCTCCTTTTACAGGGCAAGGGGAGGAACAGGTGCATAGTTATGGAATCCTCCTGATAATTATGAACCTTGTGACTTGACTGATGCAGGGAAACACTTTACTAGCAACTTATTTTCCCCTTTTCAAGTGTTTTGCTATAAGCATGTTGTACTGTCAACTATATCTGTTATGATAAGCTGCTGGGCCTTTTTTCTGATGCAAGATACTTTTGTGTCTTTGAGCTAAATTCATTCTGAAATTGATGAAAACTAATGGCTGGGAGAATTCTGATCATGCAGGCACACTGCATGCTTAGTTTTACTGCATTAGCTACCTTGTGGCGTCAGAGAGGTTGGAGTGAGCTAAGTGTAGCAGTAGAAATTATTTTACTGGCAAATTGCAAGTGGTGTGGATTCAAACAGCTTATCATACAGAAGTGGTAAGCACAAGCTAGGTGATAAATGTCTGGCCGCAGACTCTGAAAATAAGCAGGCTAATGTATGAAGATGACCTTAYTGCTTTTGGAAGGGTAATAGACTGACAATTAAAGAAATCATCATGAAAATATAATAGTACTATCATAACACTGTTACTCAGCCTGTGAAAATAACTTTAAAATCTTTTCTTCTGCTTGTCTGGTTCTCGCTATTTACTCAAATTCTTAGTCCTGAGAGTAGAAAACTTTAATATTGTTGTCCTGAATTACTGCACTGTTGGGTGTGTGTTGTTTTGTTTTGTTTTTTTCTCCATCACAGTCTGAATTCTGGCTTTCTGAGTAATAAGGATGCACAGAATTCAAGGATCCAGTCATTGCTGAGGTGTGCCAGGTGTAGAAGCGCATGGCAGGCATACATGATCATTCAAATACCTCACTTACAAGCTTATGCAAATATTTTCAAAGGACCAACATGACTTTGTATATATCAGAGCAGATTTCATCCATACTTTACCAGTTGAAACAGCTGCATGGGCTGTAAAGAGAGAAATCTAGATGCAAGCTTTCCTCTAGACTGAAATAGCATTTAAAAGGTRGAGACTGATGTCTAGATTGTTCTGTCAATAGATGAAACAGTGGCATCAATCTAAGTCACTTCCAACAGTCTCGCTCTTAGCTTTTTGGCAAATAGTGCTCTTCTCATGTGGCTTTGTGGGGACACTGAGGTATATTGTGCATTTGCAGGAAGTAATTTTGGAGGGGGGAGAATGTGATTCCATTTCTGAACCCCCACTTCAGGAAGATAAAGCCTACAATGTAGAAATCCTGCACGGTCCCTTCAGATAGTGGTAAAGACCTATGTTTTAACCTGTGTATCTTGGGGAAAGAAGAAAGATAAATTCTAATCTGCTAAACAATAAAACAGTGATTTATTAAGTGTCGTATCATCATGGTATTACAAAGTAGTGCCTTCTGAGTGAATGGGGGGCAATTCTCATCTCAGTCCCTGTTTCCTGCGTTCTGCTAACTTGAGCAGATGTGACTGTCTGATTCATGCTTTAAAGGTTTTGAAGGTTTTTCCTCACACACACACACACACACACACACACACACACACACACACACACAAACACTAGAAAAGTTGAGACATCTGTCTGGTTGTAGTGATGTTCTTGACCCCTTTCTTTAGCTTTTTGCATCCACCGAGGGAAATGCTGGATCAAGCATGTTCATTTGCTTCTCTGCTCTGCTCATTGCATGATTACACAAACGCAGTGATTCCTCTTAGACATGACAAATGGATTTTCCAGAAGCTGTATCTGTGGTTGAATTCCCTTGTTGCAAGTTCATGTTTTCTTCACCTCACCAGTGCTGATAATGCACCGTGTGCTTAAATATGACTTCTTCATGGAGTGGCATGTGAAAGTGGAAAGCATTTGTAGTGCTTTTCAAAACTCTGTATATGTGCTGTTATGATGAAGGTGGTGTGGCCAACCATTGAGCCAGATTGTAAGCTCTTTCTGATCATCCTTGTTTTTCCTCAGGACCTCACAATTCCAGAGTCAAGTACAGTGAAGAGAGTGATGACTGGAACAGTGGCTGGATTCAAATGGCCGCCAAGTGTCAGTGAGGTGAGAAACCCTAGGTGATCTGGGAACTAGGAATGGTATAGAAACAGATAACATGGGGGTAGTTTGTTTAGAACCTTTTGACTGGGCTCAAAAATGGTGGGAGCTTCTCTTCCTGCTTTAGAAAAAAAATAAGATGCTATGTGATTCTGTACTGTAACAAAGACAATATCCTGGGCAGCTGGTAAGTATACTCAGAAGTGAGATTTCAATCATTGTGGAACCATTTGTAGATTTGCATCTAACTTGTTGCACTTGTATTTTGCTCTTTTGTTTTGTTTTTTTCCCTCAATTATTTTGGGGACTAGCTTCTTGAAATTGAGGTGGAGCAAAGGCATTCCCCTGAGCCACAGTGAAAGAGTTTCTGGATGGTGTGGTGTTGGGAAGTTTACTTTGATTTTCCTCATAACTAGCTGTTGGAAACCTTTCCTTTTGTATATAAAGAAACATTAATCAATAAGTCAGAGCAAGAGTAGTGTGACTCCAGGCTAATGCTTAGTTCTGAGATGAGGTACCTGGACTCCAGTCCGTGTTGCTGTGAATGTGGGTTTGCCTTACATCTGACAGTGCTAGCCTTGACCTCCAGCCAGCTCTCAGATTACTGCCTTCAGGAATTCTTTGGAATTCCTTCCCATTCCTTGGGAAAATTAAGTGTTTTCTTCTCCTTGGGAGAAGGAGAAAGTAGGATGTGAGATCCCAGTGATGCAGCTTAGTAGCTGAACCAGTGAATAGCTTGATGAGAGGGAGAGACATCTTCTCCCCCTCTTAATCTTGCTTATAATCTTTGGTTTTCCTGTAGATGCCTGAAAATTGGGTATTTGACTTGAATGACTGTTTTTGAGAACGAAACAGAATGTAAACTGCTTAGTTGAAACAGGCTGCTTGATAAGTTGTCATATACTAGGTATTTCCAGTTGAAGCGATTGTGAGAACAAAGCAATTTAGCTGTGGATGCTCTGTGATTCTCTGGGAATGTTTCTGAGCCTGTACTTTTATCTTTGTAGCCCGTGAAGGACAATGACCCACACTTCCATCACTTCCTGCTGAGCCAGACAGAGAAGGTGAGGATTTGGCAGACAGGATCATACTGCTGCTCTGTCTAGCCTGGCATCCTGCCCTTTGCTAGGACTAAGAGCTACAGCTGTGCAAGGAGTATGCATAACCAGATGAGCAATTCTGTGCTTCTGGGGCTAGAGGCAATGAGATTCTCTCACATGCAGTCTTGCAGTTCAGTTAGCTCCTAACCTTGAGGTTTAGAATAGTTTAGCACTGAGGACAACAAGTAGTTTGTCATTAAAGATTATCTAGCACCAGGATTTGATAGACCTGTTGTAGTGAGTGTAGATTGAACATGAGAGGTAAGAAAAGATATTTTTGTGTTTAAAAACCCTGTTGTTCGTTTTGTACAGCAGCCCTTCCAGTTTCTCATTGGGATGAATTTGTTAATTGAATCTGGTGGGAGAATTTCACGGGGCCAGAAAAGTTCCATATCAAATACGGTCAATGTATATCACAAGAGTCAGGAGTCAGTAGTCTTGCAGGATTTTATCTTCAGCCAGTGAAGATCAGGAGTAAAAGAGATCAAATTAAGTGAAATAGGATTTGTATCTAGCAGGGAATCTGGGCAAAGCCAGAAAGATTAAGAGCAGCTAACTGTAAATGCTGATAAGGCTGTCAGTCTTAATTTAGATGAGCTCACAAGCAGCACAGCRAAGAAGCAGCCTTTATCATACCTCTTGTTGAAAGCCTTATGCCCTCACATACTAACAAAAAGGCTTTGCTTCCACAACTGCAATGACGTGCTGAGCGTAGGTATGAGGCCAGGTGCTCTGTGGTAGGCTTTAGGGATCTGTTTTCCTTGGGTAAAACAGGAGACTAGGGATGCCCTGGCTCCTTGCCTCTAGAGTAGTCTGCTATATGAACTGCAGAGAAGAGTTTGTAGTAGCTGCATCAGAAGAGAGGCTGAAGTGCTGGGGTGGGGGTGGGAAGGGAAGAGCTTGGTACCTTGCAATAGGTTTTTGTTTTTATTTTCTCGCACTGAGGAAAGCCTGAGAGTTTTCCTGCATTGCAGATGGTGGTGTGTGGGTGAGCTGCCTGTTTCCTATGTAGCAAGGATATGGGCTGTTTGCTCAGCGCAGCAAATCAGCACCATCCTTCCCCTGAATGTTTTGTCCTCTCCATACAGCCAACTGTCTGCTATCAAGCTATCACAAAGAAGCTGAAGGTTTGCGAAGAGGTAGGGCAAATCTTGGCTTTGATGGATTTTTATTACTGTCGTAAGGACTTACAGTTCCTCCAGAGCTGTATGGTTGGTTTTTTCAGGAAACAGGATCCACCTCCATCCAGGCAGCAGACAGCACAGCAGTCAATGGCAGTATCACGCCTACAGACAAAAAGTAAGATCTCCAACGCACTTCAGCCATTTTCCTTCCTTTTCCTCCTTCCCATCTCACACATGCAGCCATTATCCAGCTTGTCACTGCAAATAAATAAACCTAATGTTTCTCTCTAACCGCTGATCTCCTATGTCCTTGTGTGAAACTCCAATTTGAATGGGGGAGGGAGGCAGATAGCTGCAAACAGGCGCTGTACTGTAGAAAAATTCGGCATGAGGTCTGGCCCGGATGCRTATGCAGTTCAGGGCTTTCCTGCAGCTGCCCTGTTCCTGTAGGGCACRTTGCAGAATGTGAAGAAGCAGTATTTCTGAATGTCATATGAAGCAGAAAGATAAAAGGGTATCTTTTTCCAGCGGTGTCTGGCAGTTGACTGGAGTTGTTTAATTGCTATCTTGAGCATGTAGAAGACAAGAGGAAGAGGGAGGCATGTTCTCCCAGCACAGGAGCTTGCTACGTAGCATGTGAGCCTTCTGGTTTCTTCTAACGTCCCCCTTCTCCTTTCTAGAATGAGAGAAGCCTCCGTTAAGCTTCCTGTTTCACTCTGTAACTTCCGCTCTATTCAAATTCAGCTCAGGCCATAGCCTGCTGTTTGCCGTTAGGGTCGTTTTCTTGGCATGCGAATTCTCAGCTGTACTCAAGGGAAGCCAAAATAACAATGAAGCTTTTCAGGTAAAACGGTGTCTCAGAAAAGTGTGGTTCAGAGGTGGGTTGGAATAGAAAGAATATCTCATGTTGGATAGACTTGAAAATAGGCAGGCCTTGTTTAAGGAGCTATAGTGGCTTGCTCTGACCTGCCTGGTTTACTTAAAATGGAGCATGACTAGCTGCAAGTTGGAGTGCAGGTGGCTTGCTAAAGCCACAATGCATCTGTAGCGTGGCTAATTCTGAAGAATTAACTATGGGGGATTGCAAGGCAGCTTTCATCGTGAACTCGGACGTGTAACACTAGCATTTCCTTCTAGAATCATTTTTTTGCTATGAAGTATGGTGTATAAAAAGATCTCTGCAGCCATGTCTGCAAAGCAATTCCTTTTGCAGGATAATTGAAAGGAAGGAATTTGTTACTGTGCTTTTTTTTCCCTTGTTTTTTTTAAAAAACAAAACAAAACAAAAAAAAACTTTGCCAGTTCCTGAGCAGCTAATACCAAAGATTATTGTCGCGCATGCTGACCTATTTCCTGTATTTCTGTGTCTGTCCAAAATCAGGTCTGTGGCACAGGGACTAGGTCTTTGTTCTGTGTGGGGTGCTTACCTCAGTAGTCTTTGCTGGGCTTTATGAAAATAAAAATAGTAATTCAGTGGTATAAACAACAATTTTACCCATGACTCAGTATAAAAATCAGAAGATAAATTTGAGAAGCATCTGCTGATCTTCAGATGTTCCCCTTTTCTCTTCAATAAGACAATGGCTGACAAAAGCAGCAATTTTAATTTAGAAATAAAACTTTTAATCTTTAATCTCCTTTAAGAGACTTGAACACTTTCTTGAGGAAAATTTTATGGGTATTTCTTAGGCAAAATAAATACCACCTTGCTCTTAAAGGCTGGTATCTGCTCATTTGAAATGGGTGACTTAAATATTCTCTTATTCTAGCTGTGGCTGCAGTAGAACATATTTTTTTTTTTTCTTGTGGTGCTCCAGGATTTGCTCTTCGTCGTTTCAGGACCATGAGATGCTGACATCAATCACTCTGTTGCATGTTCCCTTTCCTGCATTGATGCTTATCTCTTCCCCTCAGGATAGGATTTCTGGGACTTGGCCTGATGGGAAGTGGCATTGTCTCCAACTTGCTGAAAATGGGTCACACTGTCACTGTCTGGAATCGGACTGCTGAGAAGGTAAGCACGTGCTTCAATTATGGACAGACCATGCCTTTTTAAGCATGGATACGCTGTCTCTAGCTCAGGAAGGCCCTGGGTCACCATTCAGTGGTGCCTGGGAGAGGATACAAAACAAGGCTTGTCTTGTTCTGATACTCTTTTCTAAGTGTTTTTTAACGGCCACAGTTGACTAGATGGATCTGTAGTCTGTCCTAAAAAGGGCACTCTTAAGTTAAAAGGTCCCATGTCGCTGCCCTTTTGTATGAGATCAGAGAGCTGCCAGAAAAGTTACAACCATGTATATTTGTTGAGGAGTATAGTGCCTCTAGGAAAACTGCTAATGTAAATAGCCAAGTCATCATTTGAGTTTAACAAAAATACTAGGCTTTGAGGAGCTGCTTCTAGGAGTGGTGTGGTGAGATGTGCTGTTGGCCGCAGCTTCGCCTAGCTATCCATTGTACTGTTCATATTGCAGTAGGTACTAGTAGTAGTTCATGTTGCTTCCTTAAAATGAATTAAAAGAGATTTTTATATCTGCAAAACAGATACTGTGAGGGGGGTTGGATAGGAAGGACCTGAGATCTTGACACAGTAGTCCACTAAAACCCATACTAGTCTCAGCTGTGCATGTTCCTGTTTATTGTCCAGCAACACTTTTTACTGCATCTATTTACCAGCTTTTGCCTCCTCTTTCCTCCAAAAACTGTGGCATTCAATCTCTTACAACTTCTCCCAAGAGATCTCTTTTTCTGTGTCTTTCTCTTAAAGTTCTTCACTTAGGGATTCAGAAGAGTGGTAAAGGAGCCCCTGGTTGGGGGGGGGGAACAAACAAAATACCTCAGTTGTTATATAGTTAATATGCCAGGCCTGACTGGCTTTGCTTTGGGTCCAGCCAGAAGAGTTTCTGTTACAGCAAAACATTAGAGAACTCATTTACTCTGTCCTTCGTTTTCCTTACATCTGGATTTATGAATTTTGCAGTGTGATTTGTTCATCCAGGAGGGGGCACGGCTGGGAAGAACCCCTGCTGAAGTTGTCTCCACCTGTGACATCACCTTTGCCTGTGTATCAGATCCAAAGGCAGCAAAGGATGTAAGGATTAGCTCTTATTTTTCCTCCACTAGATAGACTGCAACATACAGTCTCTGAATGCTCACTTTTATCGTACTGACCGTGGTCGCTGGGTCATCATGGATGCTGAGCAGTGCACCTGTATAAATGTAAATCCTCCTCCCCCCCCCGCCTTAAAATCCCACTTGCTTGAAATAATACTTGAGGGATAAGTTTTGATATCCCTCTAGGAGTCTACCACTGCAGTTTCAGGCTTGCTTGAACTGCTGTCCTGCAGGATTGGATTCCTTTGCAGACACCCTATTGCTTTACCGCTCTCCTGTTCTCCACAGCTGGTACTTGGTCCGAGTGGAGTGTTGCAGGGGATTCGTCCAGGGAAGTGTTATGTGGATATGTCCACCGTGGATGCAGATACAGTCACAGAGCTGGCCCAGGTAATAATATTGGACCAAACTTCTAACATTTGTGATTCAGCAGCAGTGCTGCAGTTCTTGTTGTTCAAGGTTCTTGATTAATACAGATGTCTCTTAAGATGCTCAGGCTTCTTTTAGAGGGGACTCGACTCCCAGGCAAATGAGACAAAGTAAATTTTGAAATCTTGTCCAGTGAACAAAACTGGATGATAAATACTCTGATGATAACAGCAAAGCTTGTAGACTTCTCAGAAGGATCACCTGGCACCATTGCAAGCAGCCGGTGAAACTTTATTCCCTTAAGTAGTATATAGCCATATTAGTACTCCAGCAAATCAGAGGAGGAAGTATTGTCTGGATAAATAATTGTCTTAAACTGATAAAATGCATATTCTTTTTATTTCAAATATTCTAGTTGTAGGAAGAGTGTATGTTCATGTTTCATTCTGTAGAAGTGCTTTTGTGAAAAAGGTTATTTTTATAGAGAAGATTTTTGTAAAAGATACGTGCTTTGAGTGCTTCTGACAGGGGAGTCTTTGATTTCTTCTTTGACRACTTGATTGTCTTTCTCTGCCCTAAAAGCAGTATGTGTTGTGGGGGAGTGGGGAGGGCTGCTAATTTTGGTGAAGTCTTAAGCAGACAGCTTGGTGATGCAGGAGCAAATAACACATGAATCTGGAGAATGCAGTGTTATGCATGTTAGTAAACCTCAGACTGAAGATATGAGTTAAAGGCCTTTTATCTTTGGAGAAGAGGAGCAAAGTAACACAAAAGTAAATCTTTGGAGATTGGTATGCTTCACATACACCTTTAGTGGTGTTCCTTGGCTATTACGGGGTGCAGTGGCAAAAGCATGTAGGCTCAGTGGCTGAAAATATGCCCAGTAATGATAGGGTCAGAGAAGTATTAATGTTCCTGAGAGTGAGAGTAACTTTTGGTTTGGGCTACCATTTGCTGGATGCAGTGCGTTAGGTATTAGGTATTTTAGTGTGCTTCGCTCTCCTGTTTGGATGTCTATAAACAACTTGTTCTGTTTCAAAATTCTGCCTTTAAGGATAGGAATGCCCTAAACAATGTTCTTACTTGCTGTTCTGCCTACTTAGCATGGATGCCTGTTGTTTATGCACAGCTAAACAGAGATATTCTTTTTCCAGGTGATAGTATCCCGAGGTGGTCGCTTTTTGGAAGCACCGGTCTCGGGAAATCAGCAGCTGTCTAACGATGGGATGCTCGTGATCCTGGCAGCTGGTGACAGGGGTTTGTATGAGGACTGCAGTAGCTGTTTCCAAGCGATGGGGAAGACCTCTTTTTTTCTAGGTAATTGAAACACTGGGGGCCTGAGAGCAGTTTCTTAGTCAGTACAAGGACTAGGCTGTCCAGAAAGGAGTCTGAGAGGTGCACGTATCATCTTTGTGTACCACTGATAAGAGAGACTGGCAGTCTCCTCTCTTCATAAGCAGTATGGGAGGCTGACCTGCGCTTCTGGAGTTTGGCCAACCTCAAAGCCTCTAGCTTTACTTTTCTTTTTAAAATATTGGCTTGTTTTGGAGATTCTGTGAAGCTTTTTATTTTAGATCGTATTTTGTTGCGGTTTCTCCCTTCCTTTAAGAGCTTGGAAAATGAGTAAGGTTTCTGAAGTCTTTTGAGCGAAGGCAGAGCTGCCAGCTGCTTGGGAGCAATATGCAGAGCCTTGTAGTGCTGATCCTGTGTGGGATGGGGGAGCAAGGCTGCTGTGTTTTTTCTGGAGAAATGCCCAGTGGTATATGTCTCTCCCAGGTGAAGTAGGCAATGCTGCGAAGATGATGCTTATTGTGAACATGGTCCAAGGCAGTTTCATGGCTACGATAGCAGAAGGACTGACTCTGGCTCAGGTGACTGGTCAGTCCCAGCAGACCCTTCTGGATATCCTCAATCAGGGACAACTTGCCAGCATCTTCCTGGACCAGAAGTGCCAAAGTAAAGTTCTCTCACGTTGTTTTATTATACGACACATTTGTTGCCGCCTAGGACCAGTTTAGTTAATGGTAGAAGGGAGAAGGTAACCATCCTATTTTCATCAGCCTGGGATTCGGGGTATTTTTAAGCATTCAGGAAATGAAGAGCTGAGTTCCCTTCCTCCCCATTTACAGCCAGGGCTTCTAAGAGTAACTTCTCAAGCTCTGCATTGCCTGCAGCCGGCTGAGGACTTGAGTTGACAGTGATGACTTCAGTGGGGCAGGGTAGTAYGTGAAATAGAGGGCAAGTTCTTTAGAAATCTGAGTTCACTTTGTCAGTGGGTGATAGGGACATTATCTGCTGTGGCCGGATGAAGATAGAGAGCAGAGAAACAGAACTAAAAGCAGTGTTCCTGGTGATCAGCATGGGAAAGGGAAGATTGGTGTTTTGCATGCTGTTGCAGTGTGTTAGGCTTGTTTTACTACTTCTATGCTTATTTTTTTCCACCCCCTTCTCTCTTACAGATATCTTGCAAGGAAATTTTAAACCTGATTTCTACCTGAAATACATCCAGAAGGATCTTAGATTAGCTATTGCATTGGGTGATTCTGTCAACCACCCAACTCCCATGGCAGCTGCAGCCAATGAGGTGAGAGTTTAGTGCTGAGATGCATGTCATTCAGTATTTCTTCAATAGGTAGAATTAGAGCCATTTTCCAAAAAGAGACAGACATGGGAGCAGAGGCTGAAATATATTTTGGGTAGGAGGGAAGTGGATTTGATGTGATTGTGGAAGCCCTTAAAATGTCACCTTCAGTAAGCACAGATGGCCTAAACGAGGCCCGGCATGTTCTGATCTGTGCTATTCTAATTACTCAGAGCACTGTGCAGTTCTCTGGTTTGCAGTGGTCTGCAAAATAATTTCTGCCAGAGAAAGTCTTCCCATGAGTGTAGTCACTGATCATTTTCCAATTTTTCTTCTCTAGGTCTATAAACGTGCAAAAGCATTGGACCAGTCGGACAACGATATGTCTGCAGTGTACAGGGCCTACATCCACTAGGCTGCACCATTCTTACTGTTAATACTATGATTATTGATTAATATTATTATGATACTGGGTTTTAACTCTGGACCAGTCCATCTCTGTCTCTCCATTTCCTTTTATACACAGACTCTGAGATCTGCCGCRAAGGCAGCTGCTGCGGTGAGCCTTCCCCTGGTGGCGAAAGGGGGGGGGGAGGAGGAGGCTCGGATTGTTGCAGTCTGATTAGAAAATCCATGCCATGCACTGACAGTCATGGAACAGGACAGTGGCGGCTCGTTCAGAAGCTCTGAGGCAACTCTGCCAGAAATCTGCTGCTTGGCTGCTTTTGTTTTCCTCTTTGTATGCTTGTCCAAGATGCTGTTTCTGATGATTCCTTTTCTCCTTTGCTGTGAAATAATGTGTGTGTTGGACTCTCTGCATCAAGGGGACAGGTGACATATGTCCCATCTACCTGTGAATATCAGTAAAGGCCTTGGTCCCAATTAAGGTGAGGAGCATTCCTGTTCGTCACCCACCTTTAGAGAACAAAGCACCTCCCATGGAGGAGAAGGGCAGTTCCAGAAGGTAATGGGGTTGCATGCAATGCTGTCTTGATTCTGTTCCCTTTTTAAACTTCCACCTCCCTGGCACCTTGATGGAGGAATTCCTCATACCGACAGGAAGAACCGATTGCATCCATGTCTTCCCCTGTACAGACAACTTTAGCTTAGGGAACGTAAACCTTAGTGAAAATGAGAGAATGCCAGTGTAAATATAGCCTCCTAAAAGGTTAATCACAGCTGCCCATCCCACAAACAGTATTGGAGATTAACATGTTTGCCTAGAAGACTGTGAGAAAAGCGCGCAGCTTAAAACTGGGCCAAAAGTATTTTACTTGGTGAAGGAACAAACCTTAGGATTGCTCCTGGCCTCTGGCCTTAGTTTATGTTGATTTACTTGCTATATATATATACACACACACACACATATATATATATGTATGTATATATATATGCACACCCTAGTAGTTAATCTTTACAAAGGCTTCTTGGACTAGCGGTGTCACAAGCAGAGTGATGAGTCTGAAAGGGGTGAGCGGAATGATCGTAGAGCTGAGAGTTTGAGGGGCTTGAGCTCCTTTCCAGGCTCTCTCTGGCCTTTGCATGGTCATTTTATCTCTTAGCCTGTTTTCCCCATCTTTAAAGGTGGGTGATAATTACCTACCTCAGAGGGGTATTATGTACTGATTAGTGATCTTTGTACATGTCAAATTTTCCATACCTGTCCATAATGTTACTACTCTGGGTACAACATTAGTGCATGTGAGTTTTCTGTGTACTTGTGACTCTGCTTGTGGCCAGATACCAACTTCTAGAAAGACTGGTAAATAAAATGGGAGCCTAAGACTTCTGCTGAGCTCTASCCTAAAAATGTGGGAATTGAGCTGCAGATGGCCAGTGCTTAAGAGCAGCAAAGCTGTCAGTGTTGACAGAGCAAGCCAGAGTCCAAAGGATTGCCTGTCTCTCTAAAAATGCATAAAGCATGGGGTTTTTAATTCTCTCAGTATTAGCCTTTTAGGAAGGTTCTTGCATTTTTGTTTTGAGAGTTGGTGAAATGCCAGTAAGAAGCTTTATTGGCCCAAATCACTTCTTAGTAACACCATCTCCTCCCTTGAGTTGGGATTTGAAAAGAAAACAAATTCCAAATAGACCATGTTCCTTTAAATCTGTGAGGTCTGCCCCTCCCGGCATTTTATGTTTCTAGGCACTTAATGACTGTTGAGGGAAACTTTTTATTGCGCAGGATTTCTTTCCAATCCTGCTTTGGGCAACACGTGGCTGTGGCTCAGGGGCACCTCATTAAGAAGCAGAGAAAATATCAGATACCCATTATGGAACATGGCATCTAATTCCTAACACTGTAAATGTTACTTTGTGTTGAATATTTCCCCTCCGCYGATCACTATTATTTGTGGGCTAATATTGTATTACGCATTGCGTCCTGTGGTGAGCATCTAGTAATAGATCTGTTACACATCACTTTGCCTGTTTGTCGGTGGTATATATGAGCAATATTAGTTATACATACACATTTCTTTAGCAGTACAACTGTCATCCTGCATGTAGATATTCATATTAAAGGCACACGTAACTACCCAGGATAACCAGCCATTAGCCTGCTTTTGACATACTTATTGCTTTTCCCCCATCCAGCAGAACTTGGCAATTAGCATCGGCAATCCTTGGTTACATACACTGCAGTTAAGAAATCTTGCGCGACTGCGCAGCGAGGGCATCTGGGGGAAAATTGTGCGTTTGGGGATGGATGAGAGCGCGGTTTTTATAGTGGAAGGTGTGTTTGGGGAGGGAGATGCTGTCGGGGAGCCGTGCGGAGTCAGCGCAGCCGTCCCTGGAGAGGGACTAGATGGAAGGCGAATGGGTCTGAGCTGGTGCAATCAGGGATCTCCCTCTGTTAGGCTCTGTGGTGCCTCTGACAATGGTAGGTGTAAAAAAAGAGGAGCTCTCAAGTCTCCTGACGCGTTATTTCGTAGGAAGTTCAAAGAACCGTATCTGTGAGGGGCAGAAGCACTCCCCGGTTGTCCCACTGCTGCAGGTTTTCTTTTCCTGAAATACCCTGGTTCTCAAAGCGGAGACGGCCGCGTACATGGGAGCGGCAGGTGTGGGCTAGTTCAAGGCTGTAATTTGTGCTGGAGAAGTCGGACAGCAGCTTTCTGGCTAGGTAGGCGGTTGTGGTGCTGCCTGGCGGACTGTACCGTCAAAGATGCACCAGGGAGCAAACGGAGACCAAGTGCTCGGCGGTGGATCCAGAGTGAGGAGGAGGAGGGGTGGAAATGGCGAGAACTGCACCGTTTTAGATGGTCTCTGGGATCGGCTGAAGCRTCAGTCTCGCTCGGATTTGTATTTATTTCTGTAGCCTCTGAACATGGATCTTATTCTGTTCCTAGGCCTGAGATTGGGGGAGGGAAGGGGGGGGGGAAAGCTGTGGATTGAGAGATGCTCTAATAAAACTGGCTAGTCAATGTTGTCTTAATATTGTTAATGATTCTGTAAAGTTCCTTTTTATGAGGATTTCTGTTTTAGCAATTTGCTTTTTTTTTTTTTTGACTCCCTCCTTTTTAAAGAGAAAATGTGACACTTGTGAAAAGCTTGTAAGAAAAGCAGTTTCTTTTTTCTCCTCAATGATAGATCCTATAGTTAATTAAGGTTGTGAATTTTTATTTTTTTGCCTTGTTTTTAATTAACGTCATTCAGAATAGGATGTGTGAAAATTGTTTAAATGGCAAAACAAAAAAATTTTTTGTGCAATTAACAAAGCTACTGGCAAGAAAAAAAGAATAAAACCTTTCTTGGTAACACAATGTTCTTCGTGGCAGTTTCTAAAGCCCCTTGACCCTGCGCCGCAGCGTTAAAAGCGCTGCGAAAGGGTGGGTTTGGACATGCTCCAGCCCCCGCGTGCGGCGCCGGCCGCGTTCGCCCTGGGGGGGAGGACGAAGGCTCCGGTTTAAAGCAAAGAGCGGCGGGCTGCATGAGTTGATGAGCTTTCTAGCGGTCGGGAATACGAGCTGGTTCGTTGCCTAACCGTTGGGAGCCCGGCAGAGTGGTCGYTCCCGGCTTGCGGGTTTTTGAGCGCCAACCCTTGCGTAGGCTCAGTAGTAAGTGGGGTTTTCCAACGTGGAAGGACGAGATCCCTCAACTGGAGAGTTTGCAAGCCCAACAATGTTGCTTTTTGAAGCTCCAGGCAATATTTGCTGTCAGATAGCAGTAGGTTGTTCACAGTAACTTAAACGTAGAGGCTTTAATCGCCGTCACGAAGGCCGGCGCTCCCGAGCAGCGGAGAGACAGCTCCCAGGAAGGCCGCCCGCGAAGCTGCGTGCCGGACGCTCCTCGGGTGCCGACGGTATGGGGTTTTTTTTCCCCCTTACTTTAGATAATAAGTAATATCGCTGGGGCGGTGGGAGGAGAAACGTGGAACGCGGTGGAACTCCTCGCTGCCTAGGGAGAAGAGGAGGAGCCGCCTGTGAGGGTCTTCCTTCATCCCGACGGCAAAGTGCTCGAGGGGAAGGCACTGCCTGCACTGCGAAGTCTTTAACCACTCTGGGGGATTTGTATGTGCGACTCGAGCGCGTCTTAACCTGTGTGCAGTGAGCTACAGGTGCGAATATCAGTAATAAGGGTGCAGCTGCAGCGGCAAGACTAGCCGGCCCCGTTGGCAGGGCCGACGCGCCGGTGCTGGAAAACCGGATGGTTTCCTGTGCCGCTTACGGCTGTGCTTTTAGGCGGCGGAAGAGGAGCTCGGGTAGCCCAGCCCAGGCGCCGCTGCCGGAGCCCTTCGCCGCCCGGGGGGAGGGGGGGTCTCCCCTGACGCCCCTTTCCTTCGCCTCTTCCCGAGGGGAGCGGGAGGCCGCCGAGCGCCAGCGCCATTACGGAGCCCGGCCTCGGGCAGGGGCCTCCCGGTGCCGCGCCGGAGCTAGCGG
>NW_028186572.1:302575-353946 GCF_003343005.1 Rhea americana
GGCGGGCGGGGTTCGCCCTCAGTGCGGAGCCGGGGGGGGCCCGTATCGCCTCCCGCGGCCTCGCGTCGCGGCCTCCCCTGGCTGYGCCCTTGCTGCCCTCGCCGGGCCTGCGGCACCCCAGGCGCCTTGTTTCTCCTCCGGGCTCCAGCGGGAGCTTTTTGGCCCGTGCTGGTCCTCGGTGGCCTCAGGCCGGGTGTTCCCGGGAGTCACGGGGGTGATTCCCCAGCGACGGGGCAAGAGGCAGCAGCCGAGACACGGGGCGCTCGGCCTGAACTTCGTGAGGGCGACYGAGCCCTGGACYAGGTTGCCCAGAGAGGTGGTGGAGTCTCCACCCGTGGAGGTATCCACAACCGTCTGGGCATGGTCACAGAATCACGGAACGGTTGAGGTTGGAGGGGACCTCTGGAGACCATCTAGCCCGACCCCCCTGCTCAAGCAGGGTCACCTAGAACATGTTACCTAGGACCCTGTCCAAATGTCTTCTGAGCATCTCCAAGGATGGAGACTCCACAACCTTCCTGGACAACCTGGTGCAGTGTCCAGGGCAGCTTGCTGCAGGTGACCCTGCTTGAGGAGGAGGTTGCACTAGATGGTCTCTGTAGGCGCCTTCCAACCTCAGCCGTTCTGTGACTCTGCTGGGGTGAGCTCTGCTTACGTTGTTTGTGTGGTCCTTCCTTGAGCGAGCCCCAAGGAAGGTCAGCGCTGGAGACGGCCAAAGTGCACGTGGGTAAATAATGATATGTGTTTGCGTGACCTTAACCTTGCACTGGTTGGTTCAACACATTGCTTCATAGCGTGTAAGGCATGTAATGGCAGAGGTGACAAAGCAGCTTTGATGAACCGTAGACAAAGCACTGATCAGCTGACATTGCAGACATTAACCATGGAGGTGAGTTGGAAGAAGTAGCACAAATTTCCTAGCCAGAGAGAGAAGTTTTCATGGATATGCACATAGGGTAGGTGGAAAGCAATATGTAAAACCAGAAAACCAGATCTTTCTAAAGCGGTTTGGAAGGGTACGACTAGTGTTCCTCACGTGTTGCCCGCAGAAACGATGAATAAACTCAGCTAATTGTGAAGTGAATACCTGGAGAAAATCCGTTGCCCTCACTGAAGGGAGTGAAAGAATGTTACAGGGAATATTACAGAGAACAAGAAAAAGGAGTTCGGTATGTCAGGGTGATGGCCGGAAACCCCCCACAGGAATAAATGGTGAATATGAGTTGTCCTGCACCCACGTTGGTACAAAAGAAAACAGAACTCATCCCGGGTTTGTTGGGTGCGTGTAGTTCTTCTGGATGGACATGCGTTAAAACAAGTCTACTCTCGTCCTACTCTGTTCAGATAGATCTGCTTGCGTAAACGGATGTTACTACATCGATCTATAAACGTTTCATGGTTTTCATGGTGAACAGGAACTGTCTAGCAGAGAAACCAAGGGCCTGGGATTTCACTAATCTGACTTAAATTTCTGAATTGACCAGCACCTTTCTGACTTGTCTGTGTGCAGGATGCGCAGTTTGTTCTCTTCCAGTAGTTTCCGTATGGAAAATTCCTCATCTCTCACAAGGCAGCAAGTCTCAATGTGTTCTTTGTCCCTTGCTTTCTTCTTTCCCTGCTTTTCCTGTGATATTTTGCCCAAGGTCTTGTGGTTTAACAGTAATGGTTAGTTGTGTATTGAGGATCTGCTTTATATACAGGCTTTTCTGTAGCAGACAACTGGCTGCAGCCTGAGGTGTTGCGTCCTCAAATCTGAACTTGTTTCTTGCAGAGTTTACTCAAACGATTGGGAATCCTCAGCTGTTTTTTTCCTCTGTTTTTAATTTAGCTTTCTTTATTTTTAGACTGTTGTTTGGTGAAGTGCAGAAATACAAGTGCAGCTTAAAAATACATCCCAGCTTTTGACAAGACAGGACCTGGGCTTTGATGTGAAACTTTGATCCTGTGCTGTCTCGTATCTCCTAGTGCTCTAGTTGTTGGTACAATGCTTTGCGCGAATGCTGTTTTGTTGAGTGAAGTTGAAAGGGGAATAAGGACAATTCATTTGGCTGTGAAGGAAAAGTGGAGAGTAAGGCACCTGACCAAATCAGATAAAAGGAAAAGAAAAATTTTTTTCTAGCAGGTGACATAAACCGCTTGTGCCTAACAGTATGCTTAGTTTGAGTGTTTGGCAGAGACTTCAAATGACTCCATTGCTATCTTTCCTTAATGTAGGAAGAAGAATTTAAGTGGCTTTTACAAGAAGAGGTTCACGCTGTCTTGAAACAGCTGCAGGATATTTTGAAGGTAAGGGTATTTGCTTGGTCTGTTTTGTCTCGTGGGTTTGTCTTTGCTGTTGTGTGTGAGGAACGGTGGTAGACTTCTCTGGAGCAAAAGTTCTTGGTAGAGAGAGCACAGAAGGAGCAGCAGGTCAATGTGCATGTCCAGTGCATTGTTTGCTTGCCCTCTGGTTCTCGGGACTCGGTTTTACAGTAGATTTCTCCTAGATTGCTCTGTTCTTGGCCCTTTTTGCTGAGAGAGCTGCTTTGGGAGGGCGTGTGGAGGCAATCGGACATGTCTGCCAGGTGTTTGCCTGAGATGTGAACCTCTCTGGAACAGGGAGCTTCCTAGACCCCTGTCACGTGAGGGTAAGGAGCAGCCTGATAATCTTTAGCTGACCAGGCTAAAGTGCAGTGGTTAACAGCGTGTGCCCTCTTCATTTGAAACCATCTTTACCTCAGTATACCCACTTCTCTGGGGATATCTGCCCCTTACAGACTAATGAAGTGCACAGCTGAGCTGAGATATGGACCTGAAGCATCTTCAGGCAGCTTAAGTGTAGGTTGTTAAGTCTTGCTCTCTCTCTCTGTCGCCACTGGTAACCACACAGGCGTATGGTGTAGTGGTCAAAGAATAATGTACGTGAGCATAACGTGCGTTCAGTTTTCAACAGGCCCGAGATCCTTAATGCTGGGAAGTTACGGTGGGTACCAGAGAAGGTACAAGTGCGGTAGCTCTGACTTAGAATGTAGCTCTGTCGTAGGTGAGGCTAATCTGTAGTATCTGTTCTGAAGAATTTGTTATAGTTTTCAAGATAAGGTGTGGTTAAGAGAACAGCTGCCAGCTACTGAAACCAGTCATGGGGGTTAGTTTTTGTTTGGGAGTTATCTCATGTATAAAAGACCAATTGCTTTTGTACTGTAGTTCCAGGCCAGTTATTTCACTGAGAGCGGGGCAGTGAGCCGGCAGTCTGAAGGCCATGTATGTACTGGACTGTGTAAAGTGAATTTCCTGCTGTTCAGCAATTCCTCCGGCTTGTGTGTGGGCACTAACATTGTTGTCTGATTCTAGGGGCCTGAGCTGTAACCGTGAATTTCCTGTTGCTTTCCTACGTCTCTGTGGTGAAGCAAACTGAGCCTTCTCCTGTGCTAAGCTTGCTTCCAGAAAAGAATGAGGGGAAATCTTTGTCTTGCTCTCTCTCTCTCTCTCTTTTTTTTTTTTTTTTTTTTTTTTTTGCTGGGCAGGTCTCTGGAGACTTGCAAACACAGTTGTGCTGTGTTAGACTGCTCACTAGCCTTCTCTCTGCTGTTCCTGCATTGCCTTTGTTCTGGGTTTGGAAACTCCAGCACTTACTAAGTCCTCTCTCTTGGGCAGGAGGCTTCTCACAGGTTTGCTCTGCCAGTGAGTGGCTCAGAAGGAACGATCAAGCAGGAGAACTTTGTGCTGAGCACTTCAGGGTAAGTGGTTACACTGTCGGTGGGTTGCTTCTGCTCTGCCAGTGCTCTCGGGTGGGGGCAGGTTTGGCTTTGCTTGCCAGAGGTGAGCCACTGAGGAGACGAGGAAGCTCTAGAAAGCTGCGAAACAGGGRAACTTAGTCCTTAGAAACAGCACGGGGAGGGTGCAATGCTTTTTTCCGCTTGCGTATGAAGCACGGAGCACTCCTGTGTCAGGAATCTATCCATATCTTGTGTTTGTTCCTGTTAGAGCTGTTTTTAAGCACAACCAGATTGTTGATAGGTACTACATGCAATAAGCTGGGTTCAGAACAGAACTTAGTGTTGCAGGCAGGGCGGTTAGGTGGCTCGTAAAGAATATGACAGCAGCTAGAAAGAAGCTAACAACTGGGGATTTGAAAGTGTGTAGAGAAAGCATAGTCTGTGGAGGAGCCTGAGACCCTCTCTGGAGAGTTCATCTGTGTCCCCCAACCAAACCCTTGTCCCCAGCAGTGGAGATGGTTGTTTTTCTTCTGCTGCAGTGTTTTACCCTGGGAACTTGGCTGGCTGCGTGCAGTGGGGAGGGGTGGTGGTGTGTTGACCGTTTTTGTGTGTGTCTCGTGCCTTCTGTGACCTCTGTTATCCAGATCTTTCTTGTTGTTCCAGCACAGACCAGGTGAAAGGTGTGTTAACGCTGCAGGGAGATGCCTTGTGTCAAGCAGTGAGTACTTGCCATGCCTCTGGCTTTGTACTAGCATTGAGGAATGAGGAGAGTGCTCATTCCTCATTATTATGCTTATCCTCGTTATTTAAGGTAGGCCTTACATACTTGATGTTTTAGCAACTGTTGAAATTTGTCAGGATCCCACAGATCAAATCCCCCTCTCTGATGGTGGTTGGCTTATTTATGCTACTGCTCTCTGAGCTTTGYCAGTGCCAAGGATAGTCTTACAATAGCTGTGGTGCCAGCTGAACTGTGCACTTGATGTGAGATGCTTCCAGCTTGAGTTATTTGGATGAGGGCAGTCTGTGAGCTGCTGCCGTGCTGCCTAGATTTAGGATTTCAGTGGCTGAATTCTGGACCTGGTAAAATTTCATTGCAGAGCTGGCTTTTGTCTTTCCCTGTGTGTGCTGCTCTGTCTTTCCTAGCTGGGAGCAAAACATAGCTAAGTCACAGTCCATAGTCCATTCTGTGTAAAGCCTACAGACATACTCGATTTGCAAAAAATTTACCTGTTTGCCTGCAAGAGAGAACTGTCTCTGACTGAGGTAGGTTGATATGTTGATGACTGGTAGTGCTGCTAATACCAAAATCTCTGTGATGGATGGGGCAGTGGACTTTTACAGGGAGGCTTTGCCCATGTTGCTTGTATTGTGCAATATCAGATTTCCTTAGGGGCCTTCTGATTTGAGCTGGTGTTCGCAGTTCACTAAATGCCTTGTCTCTAATCATTTGTATTAACCTCTTGCTGGAAAAGGAGTGAGGTTCCAGCTGTGCCAGGACTGCTTTCAATAGCTTGCAAAGGCAATATGTGAGCCAGAATGGGGTGAGACTGGCAGATCCTGTGTTCTGTGTATGGGGGAGGCTTGCTCTCACATGTTTGTTTTTTCCTCCAAGGACATTAATTTGAAAATGCCCAGAAATAATCAGCTCCTGCATTTTGCATTTCGAGAGGACAAACAGTGGAAACTGCAGCAGGTACTGTTTGCTTTAAGTGACCGCCCTTGTGTGAAGTTTGTGCTTCCCCAGGAGGATGTGTAGCCCCTTGCTGTCAGAGAGGGAAGRTGACCTCCATCTCACATTATCCAGCTCCTGTGGTGAAAACTAAGAGATGAAACAGAGGAAAGAAGATTGGAGTTATGGTGCTAGTAGAGAGCTTTGTTCTACCTGTTCCTGAGGCACTAGCAAGCTGAAGGCTTTCTTGGCATACTTCATAAGGAGTTCCTAGGGTGCATGCACACTCYTGACCTTTGTGACTTTTTGTAAAACCAAGGCTAGCAGGGCAAAGAGTAATTTTGGAGGCTTTGAGCTGGCTCAGTAACTTGCTTTCATTCTTTTATAGAAACATTTCTTATTGCTGTGAGCAAACCTTGCTGCCTTGTGCTCCTGCAGTTAATCAGTGCACTTGGTCTTTGAGTGCAGTTTGCAATGGCTCTATTAGCAGCAGAGTGAAAGTTCCACCTGGCAGGCRTGTGGAAATCTAGAAAATTATCTGCTCTAGATATTAACGTCAAACTGAATTGTGCCTTGTTTTTGACTTAAGAGCAGAGCTGAATTGAGTTTATGCCTTGCAGCAAGGCAGGGGAGTTTTTGTGATAACACTTAGCAGTGAATCCTAATTTGTACTGCTGCTCTGTTGCAGTCTACTGACTTTTGTGTGAAATATTTTCCTTTATTTATTTGGAAGAATTTTGTATTTTATGTTAATACATAGAATGAGTGTGCCTAAAGACCTCTAAGTAGAAGCATTTACTGTGATTGCTTTGTCCTGTCTGAGTAAGAAGGTGCCTTTCAAAATGAAGCATTACAAGTCTCTTGCCTTAGTGAGTGATTTCAGTTGGAGGAGTCTTGAATCTCTATGCAAAGAMAGTTAAAGTCATACATTAGAAATTGTAGTGCAGGTGGGGAAAATTTTGAGGAACTAAGATTAGAAAACAGAGCAAAATCAAGGGGGAATAAGAATGAAGAAGTGAGTCCCTATAATGACAGGATCGGCACTGCTGATTTTGGTATCATTGCCAGGTGCTGTATAGCTTGTCCAAAAGCATTTGGAAAGTGTAAAGACTGGAGGTGATGGTATCCAGAGATGCCAGAGTCAGTACCKGCAGAGTTTTTGTGCAGTCTGTTGGTGGGTTTTGTCATTCTCTTTCCTTTTTGCAGCTTCCAGTGCCCCATGCTTTCTAAGGGTAGGGCTCTTCTGTGATCCCTGAGCTCAGAGTGAGAAGGAACTAGCGTCCCAGTCTATGCCAGGGAGGCATCTCTAAGGTTGAGCTGGGGACTGGCATTGGCTAGGAGGAATATAAATGTATCAGACTACAAATATCCCAAGCTGATTTATCCATCTCCCAGGAGGCACCTCTCATAGAKAGTTGCCTGCCTTCTCTTTCCATTTATTGTTCCCTCTGACTTACCTCTTTTTGCATTTTTCTTTTTTTTTCTCTCTTTTTTTCCCTGTCCACTTTTCTTGCTCTTCCCTGGAACTGAACATAAGTCACCTTCTCCCAGGGCCATTTTATTCTTAATATGGTTTGTCTTTACTCTCATGAAAGCACTGGGATACACCCATCAATCTTGGTTTGGTAATGGACTTCCAGCTTCAGGCTGTCTTGACTGAGAGGGATTCCTGCTAACCCTAACCCTAACCTAACCCTGCTAGCTGTGTCCTGAGTCTGGTCAAATTCTGCACAAGCTGTGCAATGGCAGCTTCTCAGGACTGAGGATAGTTCTCCACCCCAACAATTAGAGTTTTGAGAGGCTCTGAAATGCTACTAGAGACACTATGGTAGAAATTAATGTTTGCTACTCTTTGCTGCTGTTACTGTAACATATGTCCTAGGAACTATCAGAGCTAAAACCAAAGGAAGAAATCCTTATTCATCTTGCTAGACCTGACTGCCATACACTGTCAGCAGTGAGAAGCCCTAATCAAGCAGTTGCAATCAGAGTGCTCCCAGGATGGGAGCGCCTGATATCACTGTTCCTTCAGGGCAACAGCACTATTTTTATTGATAATCCAGATTGTAGATATCAGACTGTTTATTGCCAGTCCTTCAGCAAAGAGATCAATAATGAATCTGAATAGCAAGAGTCTGGTATTCAGAGGGAAATAGCCTCAATAACATTTGAGTAGTCACCATTTCCTTTGGGCGGAGAAGATAGTCGGGGGAACCTTTACTTTCTAGTGACTATTATAAGGAGTGCTTCTTTAATAGGCCTGTGTTTTGTACCTTCACAGATCCAGGATGCTAGAAACCATGTTAACCAAGCAATTTATCTGCTTATGAACAGAGATGTAAACTACCAGTTCAAAACAGGCTCAGAGGTCCTCAAGGTGAGAAGAAAGTGCACGCAAGTTGGGAAGGAACATGTATGTTTCTTTCCTCCCTCTTTTTTTTTTAAACACTGCAGGTGCATGTTACTATCTTGAGTCTCCATTGGAAATATATTCCCCAGCCTAGGCATATGTACCTGTGTCAGGGAGTATCCAAGTTGCTTCCTGTTTGATATGAAACCATACCAGTATGGCACCAGAAACATGGCTGTAAATCACTGTGAAAGACTACCCGAGCAGTTAAGTGTCCTGTTGCACAATGGTGAGTTCTGAAAACAGCTCCTCTGCCCTTGTCTAGATGATGCTGTTATATAAGTCATGGTCTTCCCAGTCAGTCAGTGCTCTTGGGGACAGAAGAAATGAGGCACTCATGAGCAAACCAGAGATTGTGGTTACTACTCATGATTTACTGATGATTTGAAAGTACCTTCTCACTTGCCAGTAATGGTGATACTGTCTGGTACAGACCAGCTGCTGTGTGGCAGAGAGCCCAGCTCTCTGCTTGGAAATGCTCTCTGGACCACAGAGAATTTGGATTCATTTATTAGAACCCACCCTGTGGGTGCTGCTAATGCTACTGAGCATTAGAAAGCTAAACCTACAGCAAGAGCTGTCAAGAAGAAAGAGATAAGTAAATAAAAGTATTTCCTTTTTACTTTCGGGTGAAATGGAGGAGGGACACCAGTGCCTTCATCTTAGCGGTCATGAGCTCTATAACAGATGTATGTTGCTTCCCACTCCTTTCTGGAAAAGGAATTCTGCCTGACTAGAGTCTTTGGACTGCGATGTTTTTTGTAGGATTAGGTCCATGATGAGCTGGTTCTTTTTTSCAGTACCCATGCTCATATGTGGTTATGAACATTAGGGCCCACTCCATAATCATTTTGCCCATGATGTGGGGAAGAGAAGAACTAGATTACAGGTTGTTCTTTTTCTTCAGTGCCTGCTGTTCAGAAGACCTTTTGATGTGTTTGTCGATATTTCTGTGTTGTCATTAACTGATTTCATCTTTTCTGCTTATTCATGTAATGAATGACTATTACCTCTTCATTCACTGGTATTGAACAATCCTGGCCTTTCTCRCAAATGTCTCTGATGGTGGTAGCTGTTAAACTGCATTTGTGAGTCCTTAATTCCTGTTCTTTTTTGGAAATAAGAGGTCTCACTCCCTTGCCGTCTGGTTACTCATGTGAAGGGCATGTAAACACACAGACTTTGCTCTAGTGTGACACAGAACTCTTTGAATGCAAATATCCTCTCTCTGAGGAAGAATTTGAATTAAAACAAACCTTGGCAGTAGAATATGACAGACTCCATGCTGGCGGGCTGTAGGAGCAGCAGGAACTCCTGAAGGGTGTGTCTGCACTTCCAGTGACTTGTTACCACAGAGGAAGCTCTGAGTGAGAGAGAACCTCCAAGAGATATCAGTGGGTGTGTTTTTGATGAGGAGATAAGGAGCTGCAGCTAGCAGGACATGGCCTGTAGCTTACCTGCACTGATCAAGCAGATTGYTACAGCCTTTTACAGATGTTAAAACCAGAACAAGCCAAGCGAAGCAGGACACATGTAGATACTGGGCTACTGGAGACCAAAGATCTCTTGACCTGAGATTTGGTTGGACTTACAATCTGCAGCAGGACTGTGTAGGGATCACCACTCAGTAGTGTGCTGTATGTTATCTTATAGCTCATGGATGCTGTGATGTTACAGCTTACGAGAGCCCGGAATCGACTCACCACTCCAGCCACTCTAACTCTACCAGAAATTGCCTCCAGTGGTCTCACAGTAAGTATTTGCTGGTCTAGATCTGCATACAACCTGGCAGCACCCAATTGTCAGGATTTTGTGCTGCACTCCAGGGGGAGTGCGGGTTTAGAAGTGCCCCTGAGGCCTGAAGAGAGAAAGCAGAAGCAGGTGAAGACCCTGAGCTCAGTGGCATTTTTGGCTGCTTTGTACCTCCCTGTGGGAGAGCAAATGATTTGGATATAAGGACTCCAGTTCTGAGAGAGATTCTGGTCTCTGCCCAAAAAGCTTGCCCGGGCTGATCTGTCCTTGTGAGCACTGATGAGAGGAATCAGGGAGTGTTGCTCCATCCTCTTCTGTCGCCAGCGCTCATACTTGCACCATCTGATCAGGTGCAGCAAGAGAAACAACCGTTACATGCACGCTGGTCTCCCTGCTCAGTGTCTTTGTTGCTTTCCTAACCTCCCTTTCACTCTGAGGTAACTGCAATATCCCTTTAGAAAAAGGTAATGATTGCCTACCTTTAGAAATAGTGGTCGTTTCACTGATAAAGAAACTACTTATCTTCTCACCAGAAAATGTTCACCCCTGCTCTGCCTCCAGACGTCCTTGTGAATTTCTATATTAACCTGAACAAGCTCTGCCTGACTGTCTACCAGCTCCATGTGCTGCAGCCCAGCACAACCAAGGTGGTGCCTACTATCTCTTCAGCTTTCTTTATTTGTATACTTACTATATCCTGAGGAGGAGATCGCACTGCTAGATGGTGTACTGCTTATAAGCATAAGTTAATGCAGAAATGACTGTGCCTGCTATTAAGTGCCTGTATTTAGATCTGCTGCAGCTGAAACACTGTATTTAAATCTAATTTGGGGCATGGCTATTTAGTCAAGCAGGAAGTATCAGTGCTCTGGAGAAAGCTAGTAACTGTTTTTTTTTTTTTATTTGCTGAGTTATGCTTTATCTTGCAATATATATTGATTATTTTTCATAATTTTGGAAGGACATAGTTATATTAATCCAAATTTAATCAAAGTAATATCTTGAAGTCTATGAATGCAGTTTTGATATTTCTTCTTCTACTTCATGTTTCTACATCAAGAGTGTTACTTACGGGTCAGTTTGACATATAAACAGAATGAAACTCGTAATGTTTAGGAAATACTGTCCCTCCTTAATGACATTTTTCCTAAAACTCATCTTTTTTTCTTTTGGCTCTTCAGATCAGTAGGCGTTTACTTCTGCAGTGCTAAAATTTAGAGCTAAGTTGGACCCAGGCACTGTGAGGAATTTCCTTTCTGAAGAAGTAAGGAGGAGTCAAATGCCGTAGATTCCATATGTTAATTACRCAGTCTTACTCAGGCAGATATAATATAGGTGTGTCTTGATGCAAGGCTAATATAACTGCAAATCTTAAGGTTTTCTATGTAGTTTATTTACTATATCAAACTCCTAATGACCTTTGCCTTCTCCTCTAGAACTTCAAGCCTGCTGGAGGGTCTGTTCTGCACAATCCTGGTGCCATGTTGTAAGTACTGTCACTACAAGGGCTGTGAAATGTGGGTAAGAGGATGCTGAGGGTAAGATTGAAATGGCTGTAAGCAGTTTTGATTAGGGCCCAAAGAGAACATCTGTTAAGTGGAAAAGCAGGACTGAGCTATTTGTTGTGGCTGTGCCTGTGAATGCACGTGTACCCATGACAGCATTTCATAGGATCAGTAAGGTTGGAAGCGACCTCTGGAAATCATCTAGTCCAACCTCCTGCTCAAGCAGGGTCACCTAGAGCGTGTTAGACAGGGTTGCACCCAGATGGGCCTTGAATATCTTCAGAGAAGGAGACTCCACAACCTCTCTGGGCAACCCATTCCAGTGCTCTGTCCCTCTCTCGGTGAAGAAATTCCCCCTCACATTCAGGCGGAACTTCCTGTAGTTTAATTTCTGCCCATTGCCTCTTGTCCTGTCACACGGGACAACTGAAAAGGCTTTGTCTCCATCTCCYTGACACCCTCCCTTCAGGTACTCATACACACTGATGAGATCCCCCCTCAGTCTTCTCTTCCCCAGGCTGAAGAGGCCCAGCTCTCGCAGCAGTTCCTCACAGGGCAGGTGCTCCAGCCCTCTAATCATCTTTGTAGCCCTATGCTGGACTCTCTCCAGTAGCTCCATGTCTCTCTTGTCCTGGGGAGCCCAGAACTGGTCACAGTACTCAAGGTGAGGCCTCCCCAGGGCTGMGTAGAGGGGCAGGATCACCTTCTCGACCTGCTGGCAACACTCTTCCTAATGCAGCCCAGGACACCATTGGCCTTCCTGGCCCCAAGGGCACATTGCTGGCTCATAGTCAACTTGTCATCCACCAGCACTCTCGGGTCCTTCTCTGCAGAGCTGCTCCCCAGAAGGTCAGCCCCCAGCTTGTACTGGTGCCTAGGGTTATTTCTCCCGAGGTGCAGGACTCTGCACTTGCCCTTGTTGAACCTCATGAGGTTCCTCTCTGCCCAGCTCTCCAGTGTGTCCAGGTCTCTCTGAATGGCAGCACAGCCCTCTGGTGTGTCARSCACTCCTCCCAGCTTGGTATCATCAGYAAACTTGCTGAGGTGCCACTCTGTCCCTTCGTCCAGGTCATTGATGAAAAGGTTGAACAGGACGGGACCCAGTACTGAGCCCTGGGGGATGCCACTAGCCACAGGCCTCCAACTAGACTCCACGCCACTGATGATGACCCTCTGAGCTCTGCCTTTCAGCCAGTTCTCAATCCACCTTTCTTTAATGACCTGGCCAGGGAGGCCCAGAGATGTAGTTTTCCAGGATACAGCCCCCACACAGGCTGCACTGAGGTTGGCAAGAGGTTGGACTTGTCAACCAAAAATAGCATTAGCTTGTTGGCATTGCAATTTGTGTTTCCTACGTTGTTCCTCTCTGGAAAGTGGTAATGTTCCTACTTGAACTTTGTTCGATTTTTACTTAACTCTGAGTCTGATCAGAAGTAGACTGAGAATTTTCATTCCGTAACTTTGCCAGGTGCTGTTTTAAAAGTAGTAGAAGTCATGCTAAGCGCTCTTGTGAAAAGAGAGGACAGATGTGTTGTGTGTGAAGCTGTGCTCTTATTTCTCCACAGTGAGTTTGGCAACCAGAGGTATGAAGTCAGCCATGTTCATAAAGTGGAATGCGTTATCCCGTGGTTAAACGATGCCCTTGTCTTCTTCACAGTTTCACTGCAGCTTTGCCAGCAGCTAAAGGATAAGGTAATGGCTTTAGAGAAGAGGCTTTGTTTTTAAAGGACTCCAGGTGTTAAGAGGACTTTTGGTCTTCTAAAAATCTGATGTGATGTTTTTTTGTGTGTTTGTGTGTGTATGTGTTTATATATATATCTATAGATGCAGATATATTGTATCTGTCTATATATATACACACTCACACATACATATTGTGCAGAAAACAAGTGATAAATACTCTAGCACTCTTGAGCCAAGCAGCTGGTTGGCCCTGCCCAGCAGACAGCCGTCTGGGATAGATATAGTAGCATGGCAGATGTGTTTGCTGACCTACTGACTGGATGGAGAGATGTGTGTGGAAACTTTGTGTTCTCAGGCATGAGTTGGATGTTAGGAAATGCCAAGGTCCAGTAGAGGAGGCACAGAGACCTGTTCAGTAAACCAAATTGCAGTAGACTAAAGTTCAGTTCCAGCTTTGCGACTGACCTGACTGCCTCCTTGAGCAAATAACTTTGTGCTCCAAGCTCCAATGACAACAGCAGCAAATCTGCCCTTCTGGAATGCAGTGCTGGGAAATACTGTAAAGCTCAATCCTGACACACTCATTGTATGTTTTTTTTTTCTATGGCCTTAGAGATCCAGGAACTTAACTGCTCTCCTCTTGCTTTCCAGATCTCAGTTTTCTCCAGTTATTGGAACTACAGGCCGTACTAGTTCTCTGTGGAGTGTCCAAGTCCTTACAGCACTACAATGGTCTATTTGTTTCCTGTGTGCCAGCTGAGTCCAGGTCAGCCTGAGGAGTGCTGTCATTCTCTACCCTATGTCCCAGCATAGGGTAGGTCCAGTGTTTCTGGAGACACACCTTCAGTAGCCTTGTCTGAGACTGCTGCATGTGCAGAACACCAAGCAGTGCTGCGTGTGGTTGGCAAGAGCTTCTGCCTGTCTTTGTTCACACACGGGATCTGTGGTTAGTGCTTTGCAAGCCCCTGATGATCTACATTATTCTGTTAAAAGGGATGGGGTAGGGCTGTGGACCACTCTCACTAACCGTATTTGCACATATTGCAGTAACTAACTGCTGGGCTCTGAGCTGGCTGGGAAGAGATGAAGACAGACTAATTTCACCCTTCACAAAAAGTGCAGGGCCTGCTGTTGCATGTAGTGAAATACGTTGTGGTGACTTGGTCCAACTGAAGTTTTGACTAGCCTTGAGATTCTGCCTCCTATTTGTTCTGTCCCTGTCCAGGTTATTGATTCCCCTTTGGGGTTATTCTTGCTGCTATTTGTACTTTTTTTCCCTGGCATCAATGTGATCATCTATATTAATATTTTTTCCTAAGCCCTAGTTGGGCCACTTGTTTTTTTCCAGGTTTAATATCTCGTTTTCACTGCCAGCCTGTGGAACTGCCCCAGTACCTTGAGCAGAGCTGGGGTTCCCACTGTGCAGTCTCACATCCTGTCATTAAACCTAAAGTGAGTACCACGTTGTTCTTATGATCTGTTGCATATCTGTGGATGCTACAGTATGTAACTCATCCCTCCAGCCAGTGATAACTGTGAAATAAAGATCCTGAAACCTGCCATACTCCTGTGGGGTGTCAGTGCTGAGAATAAAGAGTGTCAAAGACTCTGTGGTCTTTTACAAGTGAGCGACTGTGTTTAGGTCTGATGTTGGGCATGCTTGATTACTGCTTGTGTGAGGTGGAGGAGAGAAGACAGTACTGGTCTCTGAGGACAGAGCTTTGCAACTCTTCAAAGGCTGGAGCTGGTTAGTGCAGCCTGAGCATGTAGCTCTTAAGTCAGTGCTATAGAACAGATACTTCCAGCTCTCATATGACACCCAAGTGCTACCTGAAGCACTTCTGCAAACTTTCTTTGTCCATCATGTTTGGAAGAGGCTGTATATGCTGTAATTTGGTTGGGTTAGCTCATGGAGCTGCCCGTCAAGTGAAGAGGATGCATAACCTGTCTCCTGCTTGGCTTCAGCTAACCCTGTCCAGCCTGCATTCCTGATAGCTTTCCTGGCCAGAGGACCTTATCCAGGAGCCTACGTGTGTGCTCAGAGAAAGACTGCAGGTTTGCCTATGTCCCTACAAGACATTGGGGCCTTCGGAGCCTGTCTTGACTGCACACAGGCTCCTAGTGTGTTCAAAGTGCTTTCTAAAGCTCTTGGCTCAAAATGGAGATAGGTATGTTGCTTTGATTTTGCTGCATAGATCTCTGCTCTGGACACACATGAGCTTTCATGTCAGTGATCTCCCTTCCTGCCTTTTTGTGAAGCCCTTGAGATCCTGAGTGGGATAGTGCCAGCCTTGTTACTGCTGCAGCCTGCTTGTCTGTGGACTTGCCAGCTGGTGCTGTGCTTAATCCAGTGCATGCTTATGTTGCAGGCAGTAACACTTCCTGCAAATGAATATTGAGCTGATCAATAAAAGTGTTTGTTAGTAAGTAATGAAAGGTGGAAGGCAGAGAGGCGCAGATGGGCTAATGCAATAGCAGACTCATTACTGATTCTGATCAATTAGCTGTGGTCATGACTTTGTGTATGCTTTTAGCAGCCCCTGCTCTGTTCCTGGTCTTTCTCTGCTTAGAGAGCAATTAGGCATGTGTGGAACTGCTCACCATGAACAGCTTCTCAGATTAGAGTATTTTGATAGTTAATCACCTCTCTGCTGTGTTCTGGAGCTGTCTGAGCTCCTCTTTAACCCTCCCTGTGTGGAGGTGGAAGCTCCTCTTTTAATTCACACTAGTGTTTCTAATCAGTATTGCCACATCCTTTCCAACCCATCATCCTGCCGGCAGGGACATTACACACAACGCAGCGAGTCTCGTTTCCTTCTGATGAAAATAGTCTCCTTCCGTTCTGGAGGGCTAGTGTGTGCAAGGTGGAACAGCCGTCCTGGCTGCAGCTCTGGCTGATGTGCAGTGGCTGTGTTGTGAGAACTGTTCTGTGGCAGTGGTAGCTGCTGCAGAACCAAGACAAACATTGTTTTCGTTAATGTTACAGAAGAACAGAATAACAGCAGGGTAGGTAGGATCTGCCAGAAGGGGCACTTAGCCCTGTACCGAGCCTATCTCTTCTCTCCACTTAACCTCTGAAGGTAGAAAAAAGGTCACAAGGAGCTCTTCGCTTTCACAGCCCGGTGAGGYTAGTACTGGGCCAACGTCTTGCTGTTATTGCATGTTGCAAGCAATAACACTTCCTACTAATTAATATCAAGCTGTCTGATAAATGTGTTAGTAAGTAATGAAAGATGGAAGGTGGAGAGGCCTGGATGGGCTAATGCAATAGCATTACTGGGACCAGTAAGTTGGTCCTGGCAACTCACCTCTCCCTAAGCGATGACTCAAATGTGCTCTAGGCTACAATCTTTGGCAAACGTTTGGCAACAGGAGATGCGTGCATGTGTGTGTGTGTTTGAAGATTGTCTTGGTACTGCGAGGGCTTTTGATGCATGTGCTGATGAGAGCTGCTCTGTGAATGGAGCAGAATGAAATAATCAACAGAGCATCTGCCGTGTCCTGGGTGGGGATTTTGTTCTGTTTTGCTCCCGCTCGGGAAGCTGTGGCTCTCATGAGCAAAATCTCTCTYGTGGCACCCTTCATTCTCCGTCTTGCCCAGGGAATCGCTGGCTAATCTGCAGTTTTTCTGAAGCGRGTAGAAATCTGCTGCTTGGATCCCCTGGCTGCCTGCTTTTATGAGGGATCTAGCACTTGCTGCTGCTGTCTGCATGCTGCTGGAACCACAGAAGACRCTGACCCATAGGCTTCTGCTGCTAAACTTCTACATGCTCTTGGAAAGGCAACTAGATTTGCTTGAACTGAGATGGATGAGACACTTCTGTTGGCAGCTTGTGCAGCAGCACTGCAGCGAGCTAATGACAAAGCAGAACCACAGACTAAGAGCAATTAGAAAGTTCATTTTATGACTGACTAAAGCCTRTCTCGATCTGAAGAGCTATTCCTGCGTTGTCCACAGAGTAGAGACAGAGAGCGAGCAGAATCCCATGCTATCCCTTCTGTTAGCACATGCAGGGATGGTTGTCCTCATGTCCCAGCACTGAGCAGGCTACAATTAGCCTTAGCTAATTGTCTTATGCTTTATAAAGACATAATCTTTTTTTTTTCCTGGAGTTGAAAATGAAATTAAAGGTATTTGTGTGTGCTGAGGCCAGGCTACTCAGCTGTTGCCACTGCCAGGACTTGCTTGGGATGATACCTACCACCCYGGCCTCATCCTGTCTTGCAGCTGTGGTGGAAACGTTCTCTCACACGCAGGGGACAGTCATGAGGGCAGGGGCTGCTGACGCGGAAGGGAGTGTACCGCAGCTCCCGTTCGCAGGGAGGTCCCTGGCTGTGTTTCTGGGTACCCAGGACAGAGACTCGGCCTCAGACAGCGCACAGTGCCGGGCTGGGAAGATGGACTGCTGGGTGAACCATGAGGCTTTCCTGGTGCGGGGCAGAAAGCCTCCTTCCTTGCTCCAAGGGCTTCTGCAGCCAAGTGGCTCCTGGGGTACCGGTGGCTCTTGGGGCTCTGCTTCCCAGTGTGCCAGCCCTGTGCAGAGGTGGATCCTCAACCCTCCCACCATCTCCTGGGACAGGCAAAGGCTGCAGGGCCTGGTGGCCCGGCCCAACTCATGATGGAGGCCTCCTGGCTCCTGGTCCAGGGTGACACCGCAGCCGGAGGCTGTGCCTGGCCCCTCCGACCGGACGGGGGGCTGCAAGACTCAATCTGCCCTGCAAATGCCTGAGCTACTGTGGGCTGCTGTGCCCTGCCTTGAGGCCCACATGTCTCCCATGTGGGTCACAGGCAGCGTGAGGGGGTCCCCCGTTGCAGACTGCGGCACTGTCCTTCTCCGTGAGCACGGGAGCGATCCCAGCACGCTCCAGGTGAGCTGGGATCTGGCCCCTTCAGCTCTGCCTGGCCAACAGCCATGGCCACCAGCTGCTCCTGCATTGATTCCCCCTGCCCAGACAGCGGGATCGGAAGAGCCGAGATGCAACAGACCCACGGCAGCCGCCGAGAAAAGCAGAAAGCAGCCCGCGGGACGGGGGCGCAGCGTGAACGTGCATGCTCCTCACCTTGCGCGCTGCCCAACAGCCCCGGCCTGCCGGCGGAGGCACCGAGGACGTCGCAGGGTTGTCCTTGCTCCGTTTGAGTCCTACTTGCTTTCCCCTTCTCTTGCCGAATGTCCCTCCTACGTAAGGGGGCTGCAGCGGCGCTTGCGTTCTCCTGGGTTGTGTCCGAAGCTTTTCCTGTTGGCAGGAAGGGGCCGAGCCACGACAAATGCAGCTGCTCTTGCTCTCCCCTCTTCTGTTCGCCGGCGAGCTCCGTGTCTCGGGTGAGCGCTGCTGTTCTGATGGCAGAAATGTCCTTCGCTCACGTGTCCTGCTCTTCCGACAGACGTGGGGTCTGTGTAACCTTGTCCCGGGCCTGACCACTGCGCGAGGATGACTACGCAGAGGGGAGGCAAAGCCCTAAATGACCTGAACGTGATCCTGAAGTCCTAGATTCCTTAGGATTGTGGATCTCAAGAAAAGCCATCTTTCAGGGGCCTTCCAGAGGACAACRCGCTGGTGACAACCTGGGCCGGTGGGTGGGTGGGTGGCTGCTGGGGGGCTCCCCGGGGAGCAGCTGAGGGAAAGAGCACCCGCCCCAGGGCATCCCTGCTGTGGCACCGGCACTGAGCTGCAGCCCTGGSTGGGAGCTGCTCACAGCCGCCCTGCCCAAAGCCTCAGCGCCCACCGCCGTCCCTGGCGGGGCCGAGCAGAGGGACCTGGGGACGGGCGGTAGGTCAGGACCTGCTCCTTGCAGCTCRCAGGCGCAGAGCGGATGATTGCCGCCGCGCTTCGCCTCGGAAGCCCTCGAGCCCAGCACAGCAGGGACCGGGGCGACGTACATGGCACCGTGGGAACGGATTGCAATTAGCAGCGTCAGAGGAGGAAACGTTCGTCAGCTCGGCGCGTGAGCAGGGGAAGGGGGGGGGAGAGCGCGCAGCTGGTCTGCGGCGGCCGCGCCGGATCTTTGCGCCTTGGCCGAAAGCCGCTGCGGCTCCACCGAGCCCTGCTGATGGCCCRGCTGGCTCGGGGGGCTGCGTCTGAGACCCGCGTCTCGGTGAGCGGGTCGGCGGAAGGGGACTCCTCGCCCTCCGTCCGCAGCTCCGGGCCCCGTGGTCCCTACGGGCTCGCCGGCACTGCCYGCGAGGACGCGGTTGGCATGGGGGGCTGACGGGGGCTAGCAGGCAGGGAGCTGGTGCGGAGYGGCCGGGTGATGCCGATGCTTCAGGAGGTCCCGTATCTCCCCATGAGCTGGTGAGAGCAGGCGCTTGGCTGGCAGCRCCTTCTCCTGCAGGACCAGCCCAGCTTGGGGTCACTCTCGGCTGCTTTCCCCACCTTCCTCCACCAAATGCAGGGATTTTTGCACCCTGCCCTGCCATGGAGGTGATGTCCATCCACCCTGTGCTACTAACAGGACTTCTGTTTATGGGGTTTCCACCACACCACGGGTGAGATACCCGTGCAGAGATCTTCTCAGGGCCTTGGCTCCCAGGGAAGGGCTGTGTCTAGTGTGTGTTTTGGTTGTGAGAAGTATAATTTATTTTCCCCTCTCTTGATGATGTTTGCCACTTTTACTCCATGCCGTTTCTCCTTGAAAGGTGCAAAACCAAGTTTGAAATTCAGACTGTAGAGCTCGACTTCCCTGGGGCTATAAAAATATATTCCTTATAAAGATCTCGTGCATATTACTGACAAGTACAGCAGTCCTCAGGGGATGCTGCTCACGGACAGGAAAATCTAACAGCGAGAGGCGCTTTTCGTTTTTGCACAACAAGAAAAACACGCAGCAAAGGCAAATTGCCAGGACAAGCTATTCGGATGGAGCAGGGATGGGGCTGGACAAGTTGCGTGACTCAAAGATGTGGGTTTAGAAGTTCAGCAGTCCTGGCATCTCGTGAGCTCTGCTGAAGATTAGACTCCAGTTCACAAGGGCTGGTGGCAACTGTCATAACCTTAGTTAACGGAGTYGAAAAAGCTTTCAGCTCAGGTTGTCGGATGCGCCGCTGTCTCAGGAAGGCAGCACGGGGTCAGAAGCTGGGCTTAGGCTCCAAACAGCCCTGCCAGCAGCTCCATGGAGGTGCAAGCAGAATAATGCTTCCCTGTCTGGAGGCAACRTGTGCCAGCTTGGTGTGGAAGAGAAGAGGCCTGTTGGTTACCTACCTGCCACAGAGCAGAGTGTGGACAGTCCTGCTCACTGGGGACCTTCTCCAACAGCGCCTGGGGCAGGGTTTGCTCCCTCCYCATGGAAAGCTCTGCTTCTTGTGGGGTGACATAGGGTTATTCTCATATGCCCCAGGCATGACAACTCTTGTGTTATTTGACATGACAGAAGATGAGCTGATGTGACAGGTTTTTGCTCTGTGGAGGTCACAACTGTTTCACGCCTATCTGATCCCATCTTCCTGATCCTGACCAGCAGGAGGGAGGAGATGGCACAGATGTCCATGCACAGGTGCTCTGGGCTACAGAGAACCTCCTGTTTCTGAAGGAGACTTGGCAGCTCCTCGAGATATTTGCTGTAGCAGAGCTGCCCTGCTATTCCTTTTAGTATCCTCTGTTTTCAGAACCCCAGGTCTCATTCCTGGGGTGAAGTGATGGACAGACCTTGGTGTGGTGCCTATTTCCAGCAGATCATCTCTGCCTGCTTTTTTGTAGAGCAGTCGGTGGATGGAAGCATCATGGTAGGGCTGTGAACAAAGATGCAGATGAATTCCTGGGACCTGGAGCTGGGAACGGGTTGGTACGTGGTCCTCCCAGGGAGCCTTGGCAGTGGTCCTGTGCACGAGATGCCTGGTTGACATTGGCAGGAGGAAGTGTGGGGGCTGACATGTACGTTGGTTTTGTTCTTCTAAATGCTTGATCTTGGTGCTACACAGAAATCGGTAGGAGCTCAGCCTGAAGAGTGCTGAGCCCAGCGCTGGCTGCAGCCTCCATCTGTGGCATAGTCAGGAGGGAGCTACTGGCATGTGGCTGGGGCAGATGTGGTGCTGAGTCCTCAAAACATTTGGTGGTATTCTGGGGTCTTTCTGTGTCTGGAGAGGGTTGAAAAGAGGGAGATGCACCAGCCCAAAAGGAGTCATGGACAAACACTCCTTTCCCTCAGCCAAGGTGAGGGTGAGGACACAAGGGAACAGGAATGCTTCAAAACCAGATGCCCAGCACCTTTCTTGAGTGAGGGGCTTGCTCAGTGTGCCTCATTAGTTGGGCCTTGCAATATACACCCAGATGGACACCCGCTGTGGCAGCCATGGTCTCTGCCGCAGGTCCCTCAGCTGCTCTGTTTCCAAAACGTGGTGGGCCATCATCACCTAGAGGCATCCACTCACTCTTCAGATTTGTACAGTAGTGAGAATGGAGTTTGCCTGGTCTCCCCCCACATCCTGTGTGCTCTGCTGAGATCTTTTCCCCTGGGAAATTATTGGTAGAAGCAAGAGGCTTTGCACATAGGTGCACAGGAGAACAGAGAGGCCCATGCAGTATATTTGAGTTGGGAGAAAGAACRGGCTCTGTTTGCTGTTAATCTTTCCAGAAGGTAGAACTGCTTGTTCTGATCGTTGTGAACTGCAGGACGCACAACGTGTCCCTGCCTCTCTCTCCTACAACGTAATTAGAGCCAAATTCTACCACTGTTCAAATCATGGCGTCAGAAGAGAAGTGTTTTTTACAGTCAGCTCAGGCAAATGAATGTTTTATCTCTCAGCTTCTTAGCAGCAGGGTCCGTAATTCGCCTGGAATATATTCCTGTGCACTGATTCACTGCCCAGTGACGGGAACACGTTTATGTCTCCTTGTCGGGCTGCTGTTGGTAAGAGCTGGGACGAGGGGCAGCAGCAGCAGAGAAGACAGCAGCTAGATGAATTAATGCGCATAGGTGGCTGGRGCGCTGAGTGGGTTGACAGGCAGATGCAGAGTTAGATGGGGAGGTCGAAGGCTTGAATGAGTGAGAGGCAAAATGATGCAATTACTAGCTGACAGGCTAGAGAGGTGCAAATGGACAAAAGCAAAGACTGGGTTAAGCAGCCGGTAAAAATGGAAGTACCGTGACTCACATAGGCCTGAGTGCTAAAATGCTTTGTGGTTCAAGAGGRAACGAGCTGCGAAACACTAGGCCCCACATGGGAGGCGCTCCACAGCTTTTGGACGCCAAGATGGTTCAGCATCTTGTTGGATCTCACCAAGGTTGTGGTGAGAGCAGGAGTGCTGATGCACTGTGCACCTCTGCACCTGTGCATAGAGCCCCTGCCGGCCTGGCACGATGGGGCTGGRCCATGGTGGGATCCTGCAGATCCTGCAAACCTCCAGCACAGCTTTGGAGGCACCGACATCCTGCACGGTTCCTCCTGCTCCTGTCGTGATTGCAGCTGGGTGGGCAAGATGAACCTGTAAGCTACCTGGGAGGATGGGGCTCTGTTTGCTCTCCCCTTGCTGCCTTCCTGCTAGCCAGGCTGTTCGCACCGGCCTCGTGCTGCCCTTCTTCCCTGTCAAACCTTGGGAGTGGGGCCCCCAGGAAAGTGGGCTGTGTTTTCAGCAGCTGAGATTTTTGGCATGATGAAATGCAGGACAAGTGAGAGCAGTTGCTCCTTCCTTAACCAGCTCCTGCGGCTCTGTGCACCTTGCAGCAGCGTAGGTGACACAGCTCAGCCTGCCAGCATGAYGAGCTCCACGCTGGATACAGAGATCTGGGGCTCTGATCCCACCTAGGGAGTGAAGGAGACAGGGAGGGAAGGCAAGAAGTGTGGTGGTGGCTTTGGGGAGGCCGGGGGGGGGAAGCCTCACAGTGATGGACAAGAGAGGTCAGGGGAGCTGCTCCCAGAAGATCTGCCAGGCAGAGGATACTTCGAGTCCTAAGCGTCCAGAGATGCTGGGGGAGGTCAGACAGTGGGTCCTGCTCTTCTGCAGACTGCATGACACCAGCCYTGCAAGTCCCACCACTGGAGCTGACCTTGAGTTTTTCTCTCAGAAAGCCTTTGACCTGAGCGTGAATGTTGCCTCCTGTTGGAGTGGAAGATCTGCTGCTGATCAGTTCTTATGACTAGGACCTGACCTAGTGAAAGGAATGCATGCCTGGACTCTAGCCTGCGTGAGCAACCTCCATTTCTAGCTGGTCTGAGATCCCAGGCTGGAAATGGAGCTTCTCTGCCAGAACGAGGCGATATTCAGCGAGCCAAATGCTTGCCCTTTCCCAGCCTACCAAGCAAGCTGGGTGATGAAGACTCTCACCTCACCAGCAGTACTCACTCAGCAAAGATCCTGCATTTCTAGCTCCCGTTTGTGGCACGGTCCTTTTAGTAGAGTTTTTACGCACTTAGAGTGCGTTATTCTGATTTCATATTGTTCTGCTGTGTTAACCAAGCATTCAGGGTTGGCCTGGTAGATCAGGCCAATCAAGTGATGTTACAGAAAATAGCTCTTATCAAAGTCACTTGATGCTTTTCAATGCAACTAGATATTTGATGCAAGAAGACATCTGTAAAAGCTCTGTCTTGCCATCACATGACATATTAATTAATGAACTCTACTTTAGCTTTCCCATTACTTCCGTGAGCTGGCGTCAGACTGACAGCCCGTGTTGTCCTGTTTCCGTTTGCACATCTCTGTGTCAGTCTTGAGAGCTTCCCAAGAACTTGGAGGTTTACTGAAAGCCAGCGTTAGCTGTCCTGGGAGTGCCTTGAAAACTTCAGTGCAAGATTTCTGAGTCTGTTGATTTAAATCTGTGTGTTTCTGGGGTTTCTATTTATTGCCATCTTTCATTACTGCTAGGGARTATTTCAGTACCCTGTGACATGAACACATTACTTGTGCTTGCCAAGAAGGAACAGAAGTATTCATTAACTCTTCTATCCTGTCTGCACTTGTGTTGCTGCTCCCAGAGGTAGCTCACTTGATTATAGAAATCTCTTGCCTTCCCAGTGGTTTTCTACACTTCTTAGCTTCTAGCTTGTAAATTATATTCATTGCCTCTTCTTTTTCCTTTTGTTATTTACCATATATTGGTTGGAGAGAGGCTCTTTCTTAACTGCTTTCATTTTCTCTCCTATGTATGACTTGTTTATGTATCTAACTACATTTAACTTTTTTTTTTTTCTGTTAGATTGTAAGAAATATTCTCAGCTCACAGGTCCATCAACCAGACAGCTGCCAGCTGTTCTAAGACTGAAGGTTGTTCTGTCAAGCTGAAGTGTGATATATAATTTGGTCATGCTGCATCCAGTGCTTCAGGCAGGAAACTATCTTTGCTGGCTCTTAGAAAGTCCAGGGACATTTGAATTCTGTCAGGAAGRACATGCTAGTGTCACCTCTCAGTGTGGAAATTTCCTGTAATGCAGCAGTTGTTTCATGTGTTGGCAAGATGGAAAAGCTTCCTGGTTGCATTTATCAAAAACTGCTCAAGACTCTTCTGTTCACCCTGCTTTAAGTTAATGTGAGGAAAAGACATCTCAGAAGACATGGGTCTCCCAGCAAAGGCTAGCGGAGATGAGATGCTGGAGAGCTGCAACATCACCCTGTCCTCTTCTGGGAGAAGTGATTGCCCCAAGAGCTGCTCCTGGGTGTTTTTAGCATTCGTTGTCCCTGGGACTGGGTAATGACCAGTTGCTGAGCAGTCTCATTTCAGTCTTGCTTGCAGAAACCCTACATGTTGGTTTGTTTGGACACACCAGCACCAGGTGTCCACCCATGTCCTCATCCTAGATTCCTGCGGAGCTCACAGCAAGCACCAGCTGCCAGGCCCCAGCTGCGTTAATGGGCTATGGTTGCCCTGGCCAGGCTCACCTGGGCYTCCCCACAGGCCCAGCACCCAGGGTCTCTGTTTAAGTTCAGCCCAGACACCCAAACTYGGCCTAAGGTGTGTTGTGGGTGTGCTTGTGCCCAGCCCTGCCTGACTGACTGGTTTTCCCAGCGGGTCTCTGGGCCTGTGCCACAGGTAGTTTGTCCCTAGTCCTGTGTGTGTCTATGGATATATAGGGGAAATTCTAGTGCTGGGGAAATGAGGGGAAAAGTGCTGCAAACCCTGTAATGACCTGGAGGTGCTGATGTAGTGCTGCCATGGATGGCAYAGATGGCTTTCCAGCTCCACCCTGGAAGGATTTTGGCATGTGCTGGTGGAGGGTCCTGAAGGGCATGCCTGTCCTGCTTTGGTTCTAGAAGAGGATGATCAGGAGAGCAGCTGCTCTGCAGTGCGGCTCAGTGAAAGTCTAGAAAAGCCTGAGTAAACCCTGACCTCAATCCCTGGTCTCAATCTCCTTCCTTGCTGGTGAGGGTTGTCCTCAGCGTACTGCTGAAGGGCCTCCTGGGGAGGCTGAGAGCTCTGAGGACCCTGCTGACTGAGACCAGGGACCTGGTGCTGAGCTGTGTGTGGCCCAGAATGGGAAGAGGAGCYGGGATGGGGAAGCTGCACGTGCCTGTCTGCTGGCTGGGAAGCAGAGCCCGGGACTGGCTCTGCTCAAGGAGAGCTCTGCACTCCTCCAGGCAAGCTGTAAATCTCTTGAGGGATGATGAGCTATCTGTGGCCCTCTTGCTGGGAGAGGGGAAAAGTGATGTACTGATGCGACCTGTGAATGCAGAGCAGCCCTCTGGCAGGCTGTGAGCGCACTGCATCAAGCACTTGCAGTAAAAGCATGGAGCGGGATTCAACCTGTGACTATTTCAGCTACCCGATGGCTGCAATGTTTTAGTTTTTGTTTGTTTGTTTGTTTTTTCTTCTTTTTTTCCCTGAAGAGTCCAAAGTATGGTTTGGTGTTGCTTGGGAGACTCCTAGCGTCTCTGGGTAGCAGGAATCTGGGAAGTCTTATACTGGGAGTACCTGCAACCCTGAAAATCCTGCCGCCTTCTTGGAGTAAGCCCTTCTACCTTAGCTCTGCAAATGTCACCCTGAGCCAAGCGAGGCCCCGTGAGGGTGAGGGACAGATGCTGCCTTCTGGAGGAAGGTAGCTTCAATCCTGAAGGTGCCCTGTGGCAGGAGAGTATCCTGATCTGATGGGGACATTCCCTCCGCAGAGGACAGGCTGCGTTCGGTGAGAGAGATGGATCTATCTGTCTATCAGCATCAGCCCTCAAATCTGGCTCTGAAGTCCTCAGTGACTTTTTCAGCAATACGTATTGTATGTCTAGGAGTGGGGCAGCACTTCTGGACAGCTGAAATGGGGCTTTAAGCATGTGGTCTTCAAGTCCCAGCTCCTCCTAACAGCTTCTTCTGTGACTGTGATGAGCTGGTAGCATCTCTGGGCCCCAGCCCCCCCTCCCAAAGGCATGGCTCGTCCTGAGCGTGCTGTGTGGAGCGGTGCTTTTGATGGTGCAGCTCTCCAGCCTGTGCTGTCAGAAGGCTGAAGGTAACCACTGAGGTGCAGTCATGCCCCGGGGAACAACCCTGTACTCTGCAGAGGTGTTTGCTGCACCCTGGTTGGAGGCCTGGGAGAGCCTTCAGTAGCATGCTGCAAGGTCGCATGGCTCTGAGCATTGCAGCGCTGCACCRTTTGAGTGGGATCACTCCTTCCACAGGCCAGGGCCTGTGTCCCACTGAAGCAGCTCATGGTGGAGTCCAGCCTCAAGGGAGAAACTTGCATTGTTTTAACCATGTGCATTTAGCTCCTCCAGAGCTTTAAAATCAGCTCCCTCTTTCCAGGAAAGCTTTTTCATTAAAATCTTCAAGGAAAAGATGCAAGTAGAAGAGGCTTCATTAAAAAAAAAAAAAAAGAAGAAGAAAAAAGAAAAGATTAGAGGAAAATTTAAGCAAAGATGAAGGCTCTGCCTTCTAGCCATCTAGTCATTGGCTATCCCAGCAGCCAACTGGGAGATGTTAGGGTGGGCAGAAACACCTGGGTGAGTGTTGTGGGCTGTAGRGGACGTGGTACCAGGATTTTTCTATCTAGCACGAAGTCAGGAGGAAGCATTTCCTTAGAGGTAGACAGYGTTAATGTTCTAACATTAGCAGACCTGCAAACAGCTTTCTGCTGCCAGCAGAGCTCCCTTCAGCATGGGACGGTGCATGACTGACCCCTTTGCCGAGATGTCCGGCAGGCAGTTTGCAGAGAGGCTGAAGCACTRACAGGCAATGATGAGATGTGCTGGGAGAGTCTTCAACCTGCTCCACTCTGTGTGCAGGAGTTTGTGCTTACGCGTTCCTGCAGTGCAMGTGCCTTCCTCTGCGAAGGTCTGATCCAGAATCCAGCACAGCAAAATGGAAACTATGTCATGGACTTCACCTAGATCCTTTTACTGATGCAGCAGTGCAAGCTGATCTGAACTTTCAGGCAGCCACAGTGCAGAAAAAAATGGGTATCAGGGTCGTAGGGCTGAGAAGGCTGTTTGGGCTCAGTCTTGTAGGGATAACTGTGTCTGCAGGCCCCAGGATGAGTGATGAGCTTAATCACTGCTGACTTCCCAAGAGGTGGCACGTCTCACGTTAACCTGTGGCTACCATGGCGAAGAAGAGCTTGCGTGGGTTGATGGCATTCACCCTTTGAGGAGCTTAGCTCCTTCTGTGCAGAATCCCAGGCAGTGGCAGAAGAATTGGAAAAGATGAGACCCAGCCCTCACAAGCTTGTCTTGATGTTACTGAAGACAAAGTTTAAACCAGYGACTGAAGATTTTGGTGAGCCGTGGAGCAGGCCACCACACAGGCTGTCCTGAAGGCAAGGACTTGTGAAGCGTGTGCCACGGTGCACTGGCAATGCAGGGGCCGTGGTAGGGGTGCTGACTGTGGGGAGGCAGAGAAGAGGCTCTGCTGAGCACGGTGCATCAGGGACAAAGATCYGTGACTCCAGCTCTGATGGGAGTCTGAGGTTCCCTCCAGCTGGCTGTCCTGGGAGCTATAAATCCTCACGTTGGTCTTTTGGCCTCCTAGTCTCTCAGTGCCAGCACTTGGCTTGCTCCAAGACTGACTTGGGGAGCTGCCAGCTGCAGTTCTTCTGGCAGTAACATCATACCATGGTCAYGCACGTGTGCTGATGGGAGGCAGGAAAAAGAGTATGTGAGGAAGGATGCCAGGACTGTGGGGTGCGGGTCCAACTGACAAGAAGCAAGAAACTATCCTCCCCGTTGGTGTTTGGCTGCCCAAGGCCAGCCAGCTCTGCGGCAGCAGAGCAGCAGCTCCTGGCTGTTGCCTCCAGGGACCCCCAGTCCCCAGATGCAAGCAGCCCCCAGGCACTGCACCTGGCAGATCTCCCTCTCCAGACCCTTCTCTGGAAGATGCCAGCCCCTGGAAAGTGAGGTTGTCCCCACCTCTAGAGGCTTGATAGCAGGGATGGGAGCTGAGGAGAGGACACACTGTTCCTCAGATGGGCTGGGAGGTGAGACTCGGTGTGCAAGGTATGTAAAATCAGCTCCACAAGAGCACGGTTTCCTACTAAACCCAGGCAGTTCCTAGATGTGCTTGGCTGCACAGTTGTTACAGACAGATTTAATAAGCATTAGCTCTCCCAAGGCCTTCCACTTGTTTTGTGACTAGAAGAAATTTCCTCTGCAGAGGACTTCTCAGAGACTGCTGCTATCTCACCGGGCCCATGCAGCAGTAATTCCTGCCTTGCATCCACTGCAGCCCTTCCAGCGATCCACCCAGGAGGGAAGCTGGTAGACTTCTTTCTTGAGTGGATTTTGCATCTGCTTGCAGGTTGCCCCCAAGCCTGGTGTTATGTTCCTTGGCCTTGATTCATGACATGGTGATCTGGGAACAGTTTGATTATTTCCTCTCTTTCTGGCTACGTGGGAGGAAAAGATAAGACTTTAACAAAGGACTGCATGTGAGCCCTGAAGCTAAACCCAGCTCATCTGTTGGATACAGTTTTGTAAAGAAATTGCATGTCTATCCAGAGATGTCAAACAGAATAACAACCTGGTATCCCCCCAGCACAGCTTCTTTTTCCATTGGCTGATGCCTTATTCATCCAACTGCAATTATTGCCCTCTGAAAGTTGAATGGTCTTGGTCAGCATGGAGAGATGGACTTGGTATAAGAGCAGACAGAGCCATTTATTTCTGGCTGGATTCGTACCCATTACTCTGAAGGCATCTGGAAGTGTCATGACTCCTGTTCTAAAGCATAGCTTGGATTATATTAATGCCAGTTTGTGCTGCAGGATCTCTATCATGACATTTGTGGAACTGGTATACTGGGAGGATGGAGAAGCAAGCATGGGAGAGGGACCCTCCGGGAATGCATCCCAGCCCCTGCAGAAGACATGCTCCATGCTCAGCAGAGATGTCTGCCTGCTCATGCGTCTCTGGACCATAGCTGAGTTCACTCAGGTTTGCAGCTCCTCCTTTACTCCAACACTTTTGCTTTTATTAAGGGTGCTACCAGGTCCCTTCACAAGGACTTGCCACCCAGCTAAATAATGGCTTATACAAGCATAGATGCCAGTATGCTTGAATTAGTACCAGTCTTTGTATGATGTTAGGAGAGAGATGTATAATTAAGATAATTACAAGCAATTCAGTATCAGGCAGGGAGAGCAAACTGTCCTTCATATGAGATAAATCCCACAATGTGATGATCAGTCTGCTCAAACCATCAAAACACAGAGCAAAGGTGGAGATTTCCCACCAGCCCACAGGTGTCTGTGTTGCCCAGAGGGYAACCATGTCCCAAGCAGAAACCCCCAGAGACATTGCTGTGCTGACTGTGTCCTCAGAACAATTAAAACTTATCTCCTTGCCTTTGGCCTGGGTGCTTCTCTAGGTATGTCCAGCCAGAGCCAGATCTGGGATCTCACCATCTCCAAGCACTGGGCCTTCTGCTAGTGGAAGGGGCTTCCACTGGGCATGAGCTGTGCTTGCTGCACCCCTGCCCGTTCCCAGCTCACTGCCTGGATGCTGAGGCTTTGGCTACATGTCTCCTGCTCTCCCATCCTGCCTGCCTTCACTGRGGCCTGGTCAGCTGGGATGACCATGCCCACTGCTGTGTCCTCCCTTGTGTGGTGGGCACTGGGTTCAAGGTGCCTCCTCCAAACCCCGAGTGCGCCAGAAGGAGGCCACAAGGRTGAATGCCTGTGCATATTCACTAGYGCGTGAATCCTGCTGCTGGCCTGGGTCGAGCGCGAGAGCGCTCCCTCCGTTCCCCTTGCAGATATATCTGCATCCTCGTCTGTTGGATGAAGAGTCACTCTGCCATGGGGAGCCCCACCTTTAGCTGTGGCTGACTTTGGCAGCAGTAGCAATTCAGCCACACTGAGTTATGCAGAACTGTCTGAGTGTCCTTGTCACCCAGTCTGAAAGGACTTTCTTTGCCATAGCCCTACTGGAACACCCTGTTGTGCAGAGGGACTTGTCTCAGTCGCTACTGCCATGCGACTGAGTGCTTGCGGCTTAGATTTGCCTGCTGAACTCTGTGTTACCTGAAGGYTTCTGCTGGGAACATTGTGCTGTTCATGGGGCTGGTTTTGCTTTTTCACTTTTAATTTAATATGTCTATATAAAATGCAGTTACTTTTCCCCACAGTTGCATTTATTTCCTTTCAATCTTTTTTTTGTTTGTTTGTTTTTAATCTTAAAAGACCTTGCCAGACTCTTAATTCCCAGTTCTCTCTAGATGTCTGCCACGGAGTGGGAGARCTGCCCAGGCTGCCAAGCAGATCGAGGTGTAGCCTTGATTCTTGTTGGGTCTCAGGTAAATCCTGCAACTTCCCCCTGCCTTGGTGTTTTTGTTTGTGGGCTGAAGTAGCTGCTGCCCTACAAGAATGACAGTAGAATGAGAGCCTGAAGTAAGTAGCATCAGGAGAAGGAAGATCACCACGAGGTGCCACCTTTCAAAGAGAGCAACACGCTCTTTACAGAGGGATGGCTGGACTATGCCACTGGCTGTGTTGGGAGCTGTCTTAATCCAAACTGGGTCCTTTGTCACCAGACTACCCTGGCAGAGCCAGTGTCATCCCCGCTGAACAGTTTTTGAAGGCTGTCATGTTCACCCCAGCGCAGAGCAGGAGAGATCTGCTACGTCCACGGTGGAAGCTGTTTCGTGCCTGATTTATTGTATGCGTTTGGAAGTGGGGGGGCAGACTCATGCGTGTAGATTTGAGACCTCCAGGCATGCAAGGTCATGGCTCAGATGACCTCATGGGATGACATTTGGATCAGCTTTGGAAAATTTTGTGGAAGATTTTGGCTGAACACCTGAGCCRAGGAAGTCAGCCATATGTGAAAAGGCAGACACTTCCCTGAGGTACAGAAAGAAGGGAATTACAGGCACAGCATGTGAGATACGCACTTGGATATCAATAAAACCTCATGTCAAGGCAGGGACAGGTAGAATAAGCAGAGGCCTAGGAAATCTCAGTTATGAGAGAAGATAGATTGAACCAGGCTTATTCTGCTTCTCTCCAGCTCTCTTCTCTTGAGGCCAAGGACTTTATACAGGGCAGTCACTGCTGCAAAGCCAATGCAATACCTGTTCTCCATCTTCAGCCAGTGAGAGAGAGTCCATAATTTCAATTTTTYTGAGAGACAGATTAGACACTAAAAAAAAAATTTGATGGAGAAGCTGGAGGATCTCCATATGGGAAGGTTTTAAGACATCATCTGCGGCCTGGGCATGGACTGTGGGGCCTCTCTGCGGCCTTTTTTCCATGGTTCTGCATACAATTTTGCGCTATGCTAGCTAACAAGGAAGCCAGTCAAGCTCAGCTGTAGTTAACTTGTTTGCTAATTAACAGGTTTTGATTGTAATTACTATTAACATTTGACAGTCTGGGCACGGGGTGTCCTTACATCGGTGCGAGGTGTTGGGCTCCCTGCATTGTCCTGTGTTTTGCTCCAGAGCACCATGCCCAGGGGCTCCCTCACGTTCCAGGCCCTCGCTAACACTTCTCCATGGCTTTGGGAGGATGTCTGGTTTGAACTGCATCAGGGTTCCCAAAATAGAGGCACTTCTTAGAGTTTTATTCACTTCACCTGTTCTGCTTGATCTTGCTCTCCATCAGGCATAAAAATAAATGAAAACGAGCCAGAGCAAACAGCCAAGCATAAAATGACTCATTGACCGTATAAAGTGTTCTCCACCATTAGGAACAGCCTCTTCAGATCCCCAAAAAGCTTGTTGCTCTCCTGATTTAATATCTTTTCTGACCAGTTTCTGTCCTTTTTGTCTCTAATGGCCATTAACGTGTTTTTCCATTTATTTCTCCATCTGAAGGTGCCGCTGATCATGTTACTGCAGTTCAAGAAACAGTGTGCATTGAGTTATTGCTGCAAGACCAGCAGTAGGAGCATGAGCACTCACCTCTGGTTTTTGGGTAGATCCTACATCAGTACGGTCACCTTTCTGTGTGTCCTTTTCTGCTGGGAATAGAACTGCGATTCTGAACAAACTGGAGTAGTACGCTTCTTTGAGGGGGTCATCCTGTCTTAGACTACTTGTGTGCTAGAAAAATATCTCTCCCTGTGCTAATGTGGGAGTGATGCAGGACAATGAAATAAAATGATAAGGAATGGTCCAAAACCTGCTGAAAGCCAGTGATCATTGGGCACCAGGGTCAGAGCAGGACACTCAGCCCCAAGAGCAGACTGACATCTCCAGTGACATCTGGGACCTGCTGACAGGGTAGCTGGATGTGGAGGGTGGGCTGCACACTTGTATGAGTTATCTACTTCTGAAGGACTCACAAAGAAGGTGGGAGACTCGTGCTGGTTCCTTGCAGGCACAGCTGTGGAGAGGAGCAAGCAGGTGAGTTTGGTTTGCTCCTTCCTCCAAAGGGAAGGGAAGATGCAAAGGGAGAAGCTCTTAAAATACCTGCCTAGTCCTGCTGTCCAAGGAGAACTTACAGCAGCAATGAGTGTGTAGGAGCTGTCAGCTCTGCTGAAGCAACTTGTAAGCAGGGATGGGAAATGGGAAAAGTCCTTGGGGCAGAGAGTAGCCCTAAATATCTGTGGTAGAGGAAGTTACCAGCTACAAATGCAGCAGATTTTGTTCAGGGGCAGAGTGGGAACTGGGAAAGGTGCCTGGGACCTCCTCTCTGCAGCTCTGCTGGAAGAGCTGATGTAGGTACCGCAAGCAGTGGAAGCAGCTCTTGGCTGAGGTGCCTGGCTGGAGGTGCTGAAAAGAATTTGCAGAGCTAAGAAGCTGTTTTTCAGCAAATTAAGACTGCTGATCTTCTGACCCCCCCCATCCCGGCTAGCCCAGCTTGAGGCACCTGGGCACCTCTTCCCATCTCACTTGTCCTCAGCAAAAAGGTTTAGAGAAAAGCAGCACTGGCTAATATCTGCYAGGGCAGTTAACCTTTTCCTAGGCTAAAATCAGTGGGTTACGAGAGGTTCCTCACCGCTCCCGCCATCTTTGGTCTCGCAGCAGTCTTTGCCCCCCATGCCTGGCATGGTGCAGGTAAGACCCCTGCGCTGATGTCCCTGCTGGCGCCGCCAGCCTGGGCAATGCTGTCCGACAAGGCAGCGCCCTGCCGGCCCATCCTGTCCACGCTCTCCTTTCAGCCCTCTGCCTGGGCTCTTGCTTTCACACACAGCCTGTGTAGCAAGAGACTCTGGGTGAGGCCAGCATTGAAGAAAACATTCATTGCTTCTTCCTAGGTCAGCATCTGATTTGGTTGTAATTGCTAAGCCAATAAATAAGTGTCGTCCCCCCGCAAGCAGCCTGGTAATTACAGGGTTCACCTTGCCGCCGTTGCTCTGAGAACAGGCGTTGGATGCRTCGTGAAGCGGGCAGAAGGCAGGTGCTGGCATAGCAGCCGCACGCTGCCACGCGCTGCCCCTCTTTGGCTCTGCTGGGCCACAGCTCCCGGTCARGGGTCCCTTCCCTGCCACCCGGTCTGCCCGGGTGCTCCCACGATGGGGAGCCTGAGGTGAGGCTTGCTGCGTGCTGGGGTGTACTGGGGGATTTGGACCCRGGGCTCAAAGCTCAGGTCTCTGTTCCTTGAGTTAAAGGTTGTAAGTTCAGATCTAGTTTGGGGGGCAGCGGTTGGGTGGGTGGTGCCGTGGACACCCAGAGGCACTGGGTGACTGCAGCATCTGGAGCTCAGCACTGTGCTCGACTGCTGTCGGGACTCCCTGCACTGGGAGCCGTGTTAGGTGTCTTGAATCTGCTCCTCCAGAAGATGTGCCAACCTTGAGCGYATCCTTCAGGATATTCCCCCAGATCCCCAGGGAGAAAAGGTGCTCTCTAAAATGTACAGTTATGTCTTATTTTGGATGGATAAAGAACTTCAGTGAATTTGCCTTAATAGATACTACAATGATAGACAGCTACGTGGGGAGTTTTGGGGAAAGATAAGTGCAGACAGGATTTGCTCCAGAGGAAAAGCAGCAGTTGCTGCTCAGCACAAGGTAGAGGAGCTAAAGTGGCTGGTTTTCTCCAGGAGCAATGTGTGAGGCCCTGTTGCCTATGCCTGGAGCTCACAAGCAGGGCTAATCAGCATTGATAGATGCATCCCAGTTTGTTAAGTTCTTGGCTGGTGGCTTTTGGTCAGTAAATTCACTTTTGCCCAAGGGAAGAGTTCTGGTGAGAAAGCTCTAGCAGTAACATTGTTACTGCAAGACTATAGCTATAAACTTGATTCAAGCAGAGAAAAATCAAATCTGATTCCTTAATGAGGGAGGTAAGGCAGAGGGAGTGGTTCCTGATGAGACAGAGCAGTAGGAGGCTGCACAAATAGCTGCAGAAGTGAGCAGAAGGGACTTCACTAATGCTAATGAAGGATGAGATGCAGATGGACTGCCCTGGCGTTCTCACCTGGAAAACTCATACACGTTCACGACCTCAGAGCCTGAACTAGAGAGGACAGTTCCTGGTGATCAGCCAAATGAGGAAACRCCCACTATGGATGAGTTACACTGATATCCAGTGTAAGAAACACAAGGTGAGAGCAGATAACAAGTCTATCGGGAGCCCCAAAGAGCCCCCATCATCTGCTAAGGGCCTTTACAGTTGCTTGCACCAAAAGGGGACAGCTGCCCAGAAAGGAAAGGGCAGATTCTGTTTTGATAGCCAGRGCACAGAGGAAGTAAAGAACCAGCCTCTTTCAGCATCTGGTTCCCCTTCACCTGAGCCTATGTTTTCTTCTGCCAGGCTTGCTCCTGAGCCGAGTCTGGTGCTGTTCATGGACCAGGGTTAGCATGACTGTTGGAGGCAGGAGACGTTACCCCCTCCGAGTGGCTGCTGATTTTCTGCTGTATTACAAGTATTGTCCAAGTATTTCTGGGCCAGAGGGAGCTGTCTGTTATTAATGAGAGCCTGGAAAAGGTAACTGGGGATTTCTTTCCTGGTAGGAACCAAATTAAAATGTAGTTTGTTTATGGCACTGGCCATTAGGTGAATTTACTACAGCAGGCATGAGTAAATCCTGAGAGTCCCATAYCTAGATGGTTTGAAACAGTTTGGAAATTTTGCTCTCCATTTTTTTTTTTTTTTCACTAGCAACTCTAATGAAAGAAGGGGAGTGAATCAGCCCTGTGGTGTGGCTCCCCTTGGTGCTGGCTGCCCAGCTCTGGCTGGACTGTAGGCTCTCTGGGACAAGGACCTCTTCTGTTCTGGGTTCCTACAGCACTGTGCAGGAATGGGGTGAGGGACCATACCTGGGACTTTCAAGCTCTCCTGTGATGGAGCTGACAGTAATGCTGGACAGTGACAAAGCTGTGCCAATGACTCTGAAAAGATGTGCAAAGAGTGTAACATGATTGGCCCTGGTGTGTTTTGCTCCATGTATGCCCCAGTCCTAGGGCAAGAGCTGGGAGGAAGGTATATATTACCCCAGTGTTTTCCCAGCTCCATGAGACTGGAGTCATCTACTGTGAAAGTTAGGAGAGCCCTTGAATTAGCAGGAGAGTGTGTTTTGAGCACAGCAGGGAAGGAGTGGTGAACTACTCCCAGTTTCACCTGCCTGTGTGCAAGCCCCTGAAGTGTGTTGTGCTCAGATTTTGAGCTCGTAAAGCCTAGCTGTTGTGAGTTACTGGCAGTCCTGATGAGGAATGCCTTTCTCAGATCAAAGATTCCTTGGCTTCTCCGTCAGCTGGAATGGCTTTCTTCATCTGTAGCATTTTAGCAAGGGCATAAATGCACCCTCTTACACCTCTCAGCCCCAGGAAGGGAGAAGAGGGTTTTCCTTCCTGAAGCTCCGGAGAATGGACTGCTTAGATCCTGAGATCTTCAGCACACCCTGGAGAGCATCTGCTCCACTGTGGAGAGAGAGCCTTCTGGATCTCCTGCCATGTGGATAGGAGGAACCACAACCAAACTACCCCATTACCCCTGCCCACTAGTTCCTTGTCTGCCTGTGGTACTTCTAGAGAGCAATGGTCAGATAAAGTTCCTTAGCCTGTGCTGGCAGTAGATTGCTAACTTGGATGGGGGGAGTGGGTCAAGGTCATTTATCTTGGGAGAAAATTGGCAGCTGTGCATTGGAGTGACTGATCTGGGATGGACAGCCGTGCAAGTGGGCATCCCTGGGCACTGACAGTCAGCCCTCTTTGCACACGTGGTTCCCCAGTGTGGGCGGATGATGGACTGAGGTGACGGAGCGATAGTGTGTGCTACCACGTTGCTGCAGACAGGAGCCCTGGGTGATATTGGCCTCTCGCACTCACTGGAGTGGCCTCATCCAGTGATGTTTCCTCTGAACCTCCCCCGCCTGATCCTGGCCTGAGGCTTGGCAAAGTGATCATATTAGTCATTGAATGTGGCCATTGAAAGGGAAAGGTGACATCAGTCAGCATTTGCTCTGAAGACTTGGCTCCTTGCTGATTTTCATGGTGCTCTACTGATTGCACCAGCTAGGGAAAAGGCCCCATTGAGGTATGGGGCAACCCATCCACTACCCCAGATGACCATTTTAGGCCCTACTGTTGCCAGGGATAGCGAAATGTGTTTATTTGCTCTGGGTTAGAAAGACATCTGTTTGGTATGTACAACACCGTCCCATGCATGCAGATAACCCGCAGACCATCCCATGCCCCAGGGGAGGACCCTGCTGTTGGAACAGTGGTGCGGTCTGTGCCAAAGCCATCACTACAGCCATCTGCAGGTTGTGCCCACCACTTTCAGCACCATCTTCACCTGTCAGACTTGTGCCGCCTGCCTCCCTTGCCTCTCCTGCTGTGGGGCCCAGGCTGGTGAGTTGGAGAGTGGGAGGTACCATGTGATAGAAAACCGATGTGTCCACTGTGGTAGGTCCAACAGGGTACACTGAGCAAAAGAGCTGAAGGAATAGCAGCCAAGAGAGGAGCTAAGCCAGTGGGGTCCCGAGGAGCTTTAGTCCTTGAAGTCCAGATGGGCTGAGGGTCTGGGTCCATCCCTGCCCTTGCATGCAACACACTGTGGGGAGACAACTTAGGAAAATGGTTGGTCTGTGGAATAAGAAGAAATAGTCAGGCCAGGAGAAGGATATACCAGGGCTTTTGGTTTGTCTTTCCCATTTTTTCTCATCCGGTGTGAAAGGATAGCCTGAGGCTGCTGATACAGCTCAGCTGGCAAATAGCGTGGAGCTTGGCTGCTAAGAAATGTGAAGGGGCTTGGAGGAGCTGGAGGGGGCTGCCAGGGAGGCTGGGGTCAGCTTGCACCTGTTGCTGTCTTCATGCATCTGGGACACTTCAGTGGAGCCTGCCTCAAAACAAGGCACAATATGGGCAGCGTGCACCACATGCACCTTGTTGCGGGGTTTCTTCCTCAGGAGGCAGCTGAAAACTTTTTTGAAGCCCTTGCGGAAATGCTTGGAGACCAGGGCATAGACAATGGGGTTTAAGCAGGAGTTGGCATAGGCCATGCAGTGGGAAAGCAGGCGGAAGGCATARGTGGCCTGGTTGAAGGGGAAGTCTCCATAGAGGTAGCGAAGGATGACCACGTGGTAGGGCAGCCAGCACAGGCAGAAAAGGATGGTTACAATGATGATCATCTTGGTTACCTTCCGCTTGGCCTTCTTGGACTCTGACACGTCCTCCAGAGGGTCCACTGCTGTCCACAGGTACTTGATGGTCCTGGTGTAGGAGAGGCTGATGACCATTACTGGGATGACATAGCCAAAGACAAATGTGCTGGTGTCCATGACCTTGCGCCTCCATTCCTCCCAGCCAGGCATGCAGATGTAGCTGGACTCCCACTCAATCAAATCGTAATAGCTTAGGTAGGGCCCAGCAAAGACCACGGAGAGGCCCCAGATCACAGCCATGGCTGCCACTGCATTGTAGGGAGTCCGCAGCTCCCGGGAGCGCAACGGATAGCGGATGGCCAGGTACCTGGAGGGGAGACCAAAGCAACCAGCACTGAGATTGCAGCCAGGCTTTGCCTGGCCACATAAACACCAGGGACTTAGGACTCCTGCTGCTCTGGAAAATGAGGGTTTCCTTCATTCTCATGAAGGTCCCTGAGCAATAACCCTCCATGTTATCTCACACTGTCTTTGAGACACAGTCATGGTAACCATTTTTTTCTCTTTCAAGACATGTTGCATCTCTCCTCAAGCCCAGACTGATGGACTCCTCCATATATGRCAGGGTGGGTTATGATCCGAAGCCAGGGCCAGAAAGATGGGGCCATGGAGACCATGCAGACCACTGCTGCTGGGGCTACAGCCCCACTTATCCAACAGTAAAAGGTCTGAACTGAGGCGTTAAGTCCTGGAGAAGCCTTACTGGGTGATGGGCACAGTGCAGACTCCTTCCCCAGCCTTCCCCAGCTTTCAGATCAGACTGGCATAGAGGGGATTAGCTCATGGCAGCTGGGACAGTCCCTCTCCTTCTGGCACTGTCTGGTTTCTCAGACCAGCTCACAGCAGCCTATCATCTGCTCTCCTCCAGCAATAGCGGTAAAAAATGGTGTTTTGGCCAGCTTGGCTCCCACACCTCCAGGCAACACCGTGGGGCAAAGCGCAGAACCGCTCTCATGTTCCACTCTGTTACACCATCAGGCAGGAGAAGTGACAGGCAGCAGATGTGAATTCCTGTGTTTGCCCTGACATTCCTGCAGGAGCTGCACAGTGGATGACAGCAAGGAGAGAAGAAGGTTTGGTGCTTGTGGGCAGGGCATGAAGAGGAGCTGTCAGCACAGACAGGAGTCTGTCTCTGCTGCAGCCGCAGCCTGCCACTATCTGCAGAATAATGCTGATTTTTTGCACTGTAAGACATGCAAGGCAGGCAGATAAGACAGGCAGTTGGTGTAAAGGGTCACRCGTGTGACAAAACCCTGTTGTTTGCCTTTCATCCTGACAGCTCCCAGAGGCTCTGTGAGAACCATTTCACATTGAGGCRAAATGCGGCCACCTCTTGGGTGCAGCACTGCAGTACAGCATACAGGTGCCACCAGAAAGGAAAAGCACCCAAGCACTAATGCTGTGCCAAGATGCCCTTTGGCAGGGAGGGATGCTTTTGAGATAGTGCTCCCAGTTCTGAGCTGGATGGAGATGCAGACTGCTCATGCCACCTGGGTGCAGGAAAGCAAGAGGCTTACACGTTGGCCTAGAAGTCATTCATCTCACGGAGTCTTGAGTAGCAGTCTGAGCCTTCTGCTTGATCATCAGTCTGCCAGAGCTTGCCTCCAGACTGACTGAGGAGTGACCAGTATGATGAAGGAGCAGACAAGGTGGCAGGGGCAGGGATGCGAGCTTTCAGGGASCGTGGGAAATCTGAGGTCATTCTTGTGATGAGAGCCAGGCTGTGTTCCCGCCAGTCTGAAAAGATTGGGAGATTTGGGGGACTCACCCCTCCCTCCCCCAGGGTGCTAGCCTCTCAGGGTGGGTGAACTGCTGGAGTATCACACTGATGTTTGATAACAGGTGCCTGGTTTTGCAGATGGCACCTGGGAGCAGGACAAAGTGGAAAGGTGCTGGGAGAAGAGCACCACACTTCCTTTGGGGAGATTTAAACCAACTCAGACTTCCCTCCCCCCTTACTGGGACTGGAGAACACTGGCACTGAAGCTTCCCTCTGCCTGGAGGGACTGGCAGCACCATGCACCACCTCATCACAGAAGGCTCTTTGGMCCTATCTTGTCTTGGTACCCTTGGAAGCTAGCACAGCCAGCAAGATAGGCCAGGACATTTCCCATGTATGGTAGGTAAGGCTGGGCATTTACCCCAGTGCAGATCTCTCCCTTGTCCTGCACCATTACTACAGGAGCAGGGAGGCTGACACGTTAGTGTGATGCCAACAGAACAAGGTAGAGCCCTCAGGAATGATTTAGATGGCACTGATTGTACCTTGGGACCAGGGTGGACAGTGTGATCTCCCAAGGGTCTGTCCCTGCAAATTTAGTGGCCAAGTTTTTGACTATGAGGCTGCCTGAACCTAGTTTTGGGGCCAGCATGTGGTGTAAGCGAAGGCACATGCTAGTCAAGTCTGAACCTGAAGCAGGACTGCAGTGAAGACAGTCTAAATTCTACCAGCAAAGCGTGGCTGGCCCAAACCTTTCAGAAATGTGTTTCCTTGCTGCGTATTCCTATGACTGGAATCAGGGTCACTGCTTAACTTATGGCAGGGCTGGGCTCKGTCCCCATGACCACACTAAGGCAAAAACTGCTCATGGAAATGCCAGTTGCTGCTCAGCCTTCGGGGTGGATGCTGTTCTGCACAGGGTACCRAGGAGAGCTGGGGCCTGGACAGGGACTGTTAGAGGACAGGTTTTGTGCTGGGCCAGCAGCCCCAGAAGTACAAGAGCTTTGCTTGCTGCAGGACTGAAATTTCTTTGGGATATTTATGTGGCTTCTCTTACAGTACTATCTGTTTGCGTTGCTGCCATCACATGATGATTCTCCACAATGATGGCTTGAGGATAACTGTTATCCTCTCTGTGCCATCTTTGATAYAGAGCTAGGTGACTCCCAGCTGGAGTCTGTGGCACAGTGAGGACCTAAAGTCAGATCTCAAGCACCCTTACCACCAGGAAGGTCTCCCCTGTGGAAAATGCAAGCAGGATCAGCATGTGCTTTGCACTCAGGAGAGCTGGAAGTGCTGCCCTGGGGTTGTTAGAGGGCTGGAGACACGACTGGTCTCTAAATTGCCTTTGGCTTGGACCACACTATTGGGCTTTGAACCATCTGCCTAATAGTGATGGACCACCATTCTCCCATGTTCTCCCTCCAACCAGGTCCTCAGACTAAATGTCTGGAGAACCATTCCCTCTATCCCAGCCTCAAGGTGTCTTTAGACTGTTACCTGTCCACTGAGACGGCAGCTAGTGTGAAGCTGCTGGCATACATGGTGAGGTAGATGAAGAAGTGGACAGCCTTGCAGATGAAGGAGCCAAAGACCCAGCCCTCAAGGGAGTAGATGGTGGCCTGGAAGGGCACACAGAAGACAATGAAGAAGAAGTCAGCCAGGCTGAGGTTGAGGATGAAGAGATTGGTAGTGTTGTGGCCCATCTGCCCATTGCGCAGTAGCACTGCTAGCACCAGGCWATTGCCCACTGTGCCCAGGAGGAAGATGAGGGAGAAGACCACAGGGACGATGATGCTGGCAGGGCTGAACTGGTAACTGTTGGAGGAGTTCCAGTATCCAGCCAAGCTGGCGAAGTCCTCATGCTCTGTCATTCTGCGTTGTGGCTGTGGTGAAGTGTTGGAGCCTGGAGCAATACAGACAAACTGCTCAGCCTATTAGACTGGCTGATGTGCTCATGAGCTGACTGCAGACAGCTGGAGCCCTGCTCTCAGCTCTGTGACCCACGTGCTTTTCAGTGAGTTCCTTCCAACGYTGCTGGCCTGCAAGACACATAGTATAGGGTTATCTTGGGGGTTACAGATGCCCTCCTCCCCTCTTCTGGCTGTGGAATGAATCTACAGCCTGGACCTAGGTGCCTTCTTAGATGGATAATGCTGGAAGTTGAAGTTTGGGGGAGRGGAGAGGCTGGTATCTGGCCTCATKGAAGGAGCAAAGTCCTCCTCCGTGGAGATGGATCAAAGATGTCCCAGCCRGTCCAACTGATGACTAGGGGGAGAGGAGGGAAAATTCCTTCTCAGCAGTGGGCTCCAGCCCTAAACCAACCAGTTGGACAAGCCGAGACATTGGCTTCCYTCATACAGATAGGTAGGGTTGTAACCCTCCCCTGCTCCCAGCCTTTTGARTACCTGCTCCTACAATAAACACAGCACACCAGATGCAGAGCTGGGAATGCCTCTGGCAGTAGCAGCTGCTACACAACTCCATGTAGTGGCCAGTCTGGGACTTCGGAAGGAGTGCAGCTCCGACGGGACAATCTTTGCTTTGGTTTCAGAGTAATACAGATGACAAAGGAGACACATACTGTCCCAGGGCTTGGGCTTTTTGTGTCATTCCCTTTCCTCCAGAATAAGCACTTGGACTGAAAGCACTTGGACTGATGGGAACTCAGCTATCTGGGACCCAGAAGGCACCTGCGCTTCACTCTTTGACACACACTTTGCTCCCATAGGCACTTAGTGTTCCCAAAGCAGAGGAAGCAAAGGGGACTTTGAAGAGAGTGGCTCAGGGTCGCTCTGAATGTATATTTATTTGCCCTGTTGAAGGTGCAGTGCAGAAAATTCCTGTTCAGCCCCAACTCTTCTGCTTTATGGAAACCTCAAAGTCCATGAACATGAAATGGCTCGTGTGTGCTGGATGGCAAAGGGATGAGGAGGCTCTTTTGGAAAGCTGGGAGGGCCAGCACTGAAGTGAAGGCCATCTATTTTTCTTAGGTGTGATCTCAGCTCTCTCTCAGTGCATGAACAAAGCCAATTAAAATAGCAGTGTCAGCTCTGAGTACGACTGAAAGCCTTCYCATGGCCACTGCAAGACTAGAGTAGACCCATGCAGTGTGAGTGTATGCAAGAAGCAAAGGAGCTCCCACTGGCCCTGGGCAGAAGTGGGAGAAAGAGATTAATGGAGGCCTGTCAGAAACTGGTCCCAGAGTCTGCTCCAGAGCCTGAGGCTCTTCTCATGCTGCCTAACTAACTCCCCTGGGACCAGGGAGCTTCCCTGTATGCAGGGCAGAGCAGCTCAGGCTGCTCCTGGTGTTTTATTCTTGCCTGTATTTGCTTGCATTGGCTTAGGCTGTGCTCAGGATTATACCCTGTGCGTGGCTGTAGCACCGAGATCCTTTTGCAGGTCTGAGGAAGGTACTAGCAAAGCTGGAGCACAGCAGACAGCTCAGCCAGAAACGAGCTTCGTCTTGTCACCCACCAGACAGTACCTGCGTCGCCTGGCAGCATAACTGGCTGCTTCTCCTCCTCCTCCCCTCCTTTTCATTGCCAAACATTCTTCCTCCTCTTCCTCCTTCCTCCCTCGCAAGGCAGCCCTCCTCAAGGGCTGATCTAAGGAGAAGGCAGGGAATACCCCCACACCCCTGCCRCAAACCAAAGCACCCCCCAAGAAGGCAGCCCCACAAGCCGGCCTCCTCTGCTGCCATCAGCAGCGAAATCACTTCTGAGTACTGGCACATCGCATGTCCTGGTTACGCTCCAGAGTTAACATCCCTTGATGTGCATGTGAGCAGCTCATGCTTTACTTTGGAAAAACTGTTTCTGGCTACCAAGGAACCTCTACTGCTGCTATTTGTCACTCAGCTCCAAGCTTATTTCTTAAGCAGGTAGGACAGGGAATTCAGTGAGCTTAGTGAGCGCTTTCCTCGCACAGCCAGTACCCAGGAGCACAGTGCCAGGAAGGACACGGTGGCAGGCTGGCTAAGTGCCTGGCCATGTAGCCCTGCCACTGCTGTACCTTCATGTGCTCTCCTGGGAGGTTCTCCTGGTGGCYTGTGGCTCATAAGGGCCAAATAGTCCTTCAGTCCCCTTTCAAGATGGGAACTGAGACAACAGGCATGAAGGGCTGGGTTTGTCATCGGTCAGATCAGGTGGCTCAGTGATGCAGCAGAGAAATAAATCTTTGTCTCTGATGGGTTAATTCTGGGCCAGATTCACAGCTTCCCACAGTCTCACAGTGCTACCTGCAGAGACAGGGCAGCGATGGGAAGAGGCACGGAGTGAAGGCAGGGCTGCCCTTTCTGGTCTCTTAAGCGACTTACGCCAACCGTGATGCCTGTGCTGGGGTGCTGAGATGCTAAAGGACTTGTCAGGAATTGCTCAGATCCTCTCTGGCAGAGTGCAATGTCTCCCAGTTGCAGTTAGCATCTGCTCAGGAAGCTGCCTCCACCCTCGCTGTCCCTTGAAAGCATTTTGCAAGCGTTTCACCCTGCCATGTTGTGAACAGATTTATGAGGATGCTGCTGAGTTTCACTTGGTCCTGAACAGCCCTGACTAGCATTGAAAGGGAGCGGACAGAAGCTATGAACAGAGAGCAAAGGGAAACTGTGGGCAATAGGATTCYTCTGCAGTATCTGCTGCGCAGGGTTAACAGGGGCGAAGGAGATGTGGTGAGAAGGTAATGTCCCCAGGGCTGAGAACCGAATGAGTGGCAAAGTTGGAGCAGGAACCTGAGAGACCTGACATTTCTACCAAGGGTTCAAGCAAGGGGAATGAATGGTCCCCTGCGCCCACTCAGTGGGAGTAAGGAAGGGACCAGCACAGACCCWGGGCAGGGGCAGGCAGTGAGTCACGCCAGGTGGCATAGTCCAGCTCTCTGCAATGCACGAGCGCCTGGGAACCATCTCCTGCATCAAGGGAAGGAAGGCCAAAAAGGACAGGAGAAAGCAGGGAAGGGRACAGACACAGCAGTGATGGGAAGTGGGAGGAGGGAACCCAAATCCTGCCGAGCTGAACTGGCAAGAGCAGCTGGAGGGAGAGAAGCAGCCTGGAGCASGGGGTGGAGGTCCCTGCTTCAGAGGGCTTGGGAGCCAGGACTCCCGGGCTCGTTCTGCTGTCGCTGCTGCTGCGCCCAGCACGGAGAGCCTCAGTTTCCCCGCTCGTACAGCGGAGCCACGTTTGCTCCACTGTCGGGCAAGGCAGAGCCACCTTTGCCTGGCAAGCTCGGGGCTCAGCCTCGGAGGCAGCGCCCTCCAGAGCCGCCTCCGCACCCGGCGGCCGCCCGCAGCCGTCCCGTGGGCACCGGCACCCTGCCCCGCTCCGCGCCGCTCCGCCCCCGCGGGCAGCACCCGCGGGACCCAGGCGTCCGGGCGGCAGCGCCCTGCCCTTGCCGACGGCAGCCTACCTGGCCCCGGTCCGCGCCGCCGCTCACCCCGCCACGGGCAGCTGCCCGCTGCCGCTGCTGCTCCTGCCGCCGCTGCCGCTGCCGGTGCTGCCGCCGGTGCCCTCTGCCCGCTGCCGCTCCTGCTGCCGCCGCTGCCCGCTGCCGCTGCCGTCCACTGCCGCTGCTGCCCGCCGCCCGCTGCCGCTGCCGCTCCTGCTGCCGCCGCCGCGGCCGCTCGGGCAGAGCCCGCCAGCGGCAGCAGCCCTGCCGTCGCTCGCTCCACCCCTGCCCCGGTCCCGGTGCGCTCAAGCACAGGYGCGCACRCACGCACACACACATGCACACACACACACTCAAACATAGGCCCAAACTCCTGGCCACATGCACCTGTACACACGCGCGCACACACACACACAGAGTCACGCGTATGACAGTTGTGTGCACACATCCCCCAGCACACACTCACCTGTGAACACCTACACCCCCCAATACATGTGCACCCCGTCTGCACACAGAACACATTGCAGCATGCACACCTTGTCCTGTTCCCCCCCCCCCCAAAAAAAAAAATACAAGTAAAATCTTCTGGCATTCCCAAGCCCCTCACTCACTGACACGGAGCACAGCCTGATGTGCTGATCCAGGGCTGCTGAGCTCAGTCGAAGAGTGACATTGCCCCCTGCGCTGTCCCCTCCTTTTGCTGGGGGTGCCTGCCTGTYCCAGGGCTGTGCAAGAATGTCCTTGCTCCACATTCCCTCTCTGAGGTTTGAAATACAGCATTTTTGCATTGGTTTGGACCYGCTCTATTTTCTAAGAAAAAAAGTGAACTTGCTTGAGAGCACTTGTTAGTGGTTGTTGTGAGTAAACATTTGGGCCAGAAGCACGTTTCACCTGTGAACCAGCTAGTAGGCATGGTGTCAATTGGGGTGGAGAGAGGAAGAGCAGAGGTGAAGGTGTTGCGAGGCTGGAATAGGCATGCCAGGGCCAGSATAGGGTCCCAGCAGAGCTTGTAAGTAAGTATATTTTAGTGGTTCTGGTGCATGAACGGCCAAGCCAGACACGTTTCACTAGGGATTGTGCCAGTAGGCATGGCATCAATTTGGGTACAGAGAGGAAGGGCAGAAGTGCAGTTACTGTGGGGCTGGAATACGCATGCCAGGACCAGTGTCAGTGCTGAAGAGAACTTGGCTGCAAGCACCTCTTACTGGTTGTTGTGAGTGAACACTCAATCTAGAAGCGTATTTCATCTCTCAGTAGCATGTCTGGAGCATGTCTTTAAAGGAGTCATTTATAGGGAAGAGTTTTGCAAGGGAGCACACTACATTCACTTAACTTTAGAGTAGCTAGTGTCATKTGGTCGTGGCAAAATGTATCCTAGAGAAAAAGAGTTGGGAGAGGAGGTACAGATCCTATGAAAGGACACATAAAAAGTGGATATGTGGAGGAGTGCAGCTTGTTAGGGGGAGCAGCAAAGGCCAGTTACCCCCTAAGGAACAGGAACCTGGTAACACAGCCAGGGTCTATAGCCTCACAGTACCCAAGCAAGGCAAGAAGGACTGGAGATGGTAGCCAGGTTCAGTTAAGAGTCCAGATAATCCAACAAGTTCATGGTGATGAAGTAGGGCCGAGGTCAAGCCRGAAAGTCAGCCCACAGATCAGAATCAGGCCCAGTAACTATAACCAGAGTGAGATACGGTCCAGTGATCACCAGGCAGGTCCACAGTGGCAAGACAGGTCCAAAGTCAAATTGGGAAGTCAATTTGTGGATCAGGATCCAGATCAATGGGGTCCACAGACAGGTATGGGCATAGCTATGACTGAGCTTGAAACTGATACTCCTATGGCATAGCTAGGTCAGGACTGAAGACCCACAACTGAGCTTAAATGGAACCACTGGTAAAGGGTGCAGATAGAGGCCCCAAGTGAGTTTCGTTGGGGCCATTAAGGCCTATTAATGCTCTGAGGGCTCTGATACAGATCACCCTCTGGAGTTTCTCATGACTCTGAGATCTGCACCAACAGAGTAAGCCAAGAACTAAGTTTAGAGAGGATGGCTAGGTTTCCAAATGGAAAGCCTAAAGCAGAGCTGGGTTACAGCTGAGCCATGCAGAGTAATTGTGCTTTATCTGGAGGATGAAAGAAGGTAAATGTCCTGTGGGAACAGCAGGCTGCATGCGGGAGGCCAGGTTTGTGTCCAGGGTTCATAGCAAACATGTGAATCACTCATTTCTAGATGACAGGATACTTAGGGAGCTGAGAGCAATGAAGACTACAGAAGTGAAGAGCCCTTTGGGTTGTGTAAAACAACAACAACAACAACAACAACAAAATGGAAGAACTGTAATTTATGCAGTACCATTGTTTCTTCTATTTCCTCTCTCCTCTGGAGATAGGAAGCTGTACAGATGAAGAAAACAGCTTCTGAAGACAGAGGAGAGACAAGGTCTTCAGCTGAGGAGCCTGTGTCCTGCCTGAAGGCTGTGCACCATTATGAAGTTATCACTTCCATCTTCCATGGTCCTCTTTACTGAAGAGGAAAGATCATCCTCAGACTATTCTCATTTGTCACCTCTTACACAGGGAACCGCAGGATAGGATTCATCTCACCTAATATATACATAAATGAAAGTGGTATTCTGTATCTGAGCTAACCATTGCTGGCTCCCTTCATGCCCAATAGACATAGTCCCTTTTAGGGAGCATCTGAGCCATTTCAGATATTGACCTTAGAACGAGATGATTCGTGTCCCAGACAAGATTGTCTTCATGGACTAACTCAACACCGAACAGCCTGGAAGTCCTGAGTGATTAGCTCAGACTGAGAAAACACTTTGTGGATATCTCCTTGTATTCAGATGTACCCCAACTCTTGAGTAAGAAAGAGTTTGAATATTTCCCCACCTCCAGCAATTCAAGGGTAAGTATTATAATTTAGTGGTTAGATAGGTGAGGTCTATGTCTTATGGAAAAAAAAGAACAAAAAGGGAGGAAAAAAAAGAAACTGAGATTTTTTTTTTTTTTTTTTTTTTTTAAGGTGAGAATACTGGTCCTTTGCTAGTAGCAGAAAAATTGGTGTCATTTATGGTATGGTCTTGGTAATTGTGTAAGGTCATGGAGAGGAAGGAGGATCCTTGCTCACTCATGACGAGGAAGACAGTAATGTGGGTGTTGTGGGATATTTGCAGTGCAGATGGATGAGGAATGGTGTTCTCACTCCAGCACGCTCACAGAGGGAGAAATGGAAACTTTGGTTGCACGAGGATCACTGAGAGGGAGAGTGGCAAAGGAATATTCAAGTGGTTCAATTCACCACTTGTCCATAAAGGGGCAACTAGGGAGGAGCTTCCTAAAGAGAAAGAGYCAAAAGCATGCAGGCAGCTGGAGTGGGCTGGAGGGGAGAGAACTARCGTTTTTGTCTAATAAGCCTTTCCTGCTCCTACCAACACACTCCCACTAGCGTAGTCCTCAGCTGGGGATTTGTATTGTTCCTTGTATTAGAGGCACAAAGAATGAAATGAGAAAAAAAWTTGACTATTTCAGAGCGTGTGGTTTCCACCACTGATGAAAGTGACTTCATGCCTGTRAATCACAAGTGACATTTACACTAGCTGGGGAACTAATCCATCTTTTATACACATGTCCCCAGCCGAGCAGCATCTCCATTTCACTGAGATGAATCCTGATCCTAAAATCGATGAAGCAAGCAGAAGGAAAGAAACCAAACCAAACCCTCAGCTTCTGCCCACTCTGGATGACAGCGTCAGCAGCATTGGGATATGGAAATTAGCAGATATAGCAGGTAAYGTTTGCAGTATGAAGGAGCTGAGCTCAGCCCCAGATGTATCAATGCATGTTTCAGGAAGCAGATAATTTTGTGCCAGCTGCAGTGGTCACCTCAGGTTATCTAGTTTTGTGGGATGGTCAGCACCTGACAAGCTATCCCTAAAAAGGGAAAGAGCTGCATGAGGGAAGCTTGTGCAGGGACTCTGGAGAATCTCTCTGGAAGCTAGAAACATATTCCAAACCACGCTGTTTTAAAGCTGGCTTATCTTCTGAGTCACATTGTGCTACTCCACTTGGAACAATGTAGATTAGCTGAGGTAACGCTTATGGAGAATTGTATCACTGATGTTCACACATACACAAAATAATTTCCCTGAGAGTTGCTAATTTGCAGGCTTGAGCCATYTGCAATAGGTTGGTAGTCAAGACCCAGGGCCAGTGGGCAACCTGTGTCCTCTGGAGCAGCAGCTGGAGGCTAGGCAGGATTGCTYAGGGCATCTTGTGAGGCACTAGAAGTAGATGTGGGCGTAAACGAAYTCAGTCCCTGATCCGTGCTGGAGTCCAGTGAAGTAGCCATCTGAATGGAGGGAGGGAGAAGTCTTTTTACACAAACATCAGCACCTAGAGTCACTTCCAACACCTACGTGAGTCTGTGCTGGCCTCCAGTCACACTGCTTGTGTGGAGCTTTCAGGTACCTTGGGCCACCTCAGCAGGCACCGCGTGTCCGGGGATCCAGAAGAGAACTGATCTCCTAAATGTAATGCCTAGAGCTGCAATTGAAACCCACCTCTAAGGTGGTCATTTTGACTACTGAGTGAAGTTCATCTCCCCAAATTCCCACTGTAGACTTCTATTTTAGCGAATGAATGGAAAGAGGGATTTCCTGAATACAATTCATTTTACTGCAGACAGATGGCTGTGTTATTCATCCAAATACTAGTTTCAAGGCGGGATGAATTAAGCTTTCTAAGTGTCTATTTCTCACTACCAGCTACCAGTTGAAACAACATGATCAAAGATAGGCATCTACTGTTGGGGTCAAAGATAAGGAGAGGGAAATCCTCTTGGCTCCTTATTTTTGCAGTATTTGCTTTCTTCCCTGCAAGAGCCTTGACAGGACAAATCCTTGCTGGCTGTGGTTCAATATTTGCTAACTGCTTCTATCTCTGATTTTTCCAGTGTTTCCTCAGGATCTAAAAATTAAGCTGACAGAACTACCGTTCCTTTGATAGCCCTTTAAACTCTTCCTTGAAGGTCAGTGCAACACTTCTTTCTGCCAGTGCTCTGAATATCGTCAGAGGATCTTACAGTAAGTCAAGCTGCTTGGAAAATGTTTCCCTTTTCAAAGTCCTTTTCAAAGGTATATTTGCAAATACCCCCCACCCGCCCTGAGGGTATTCTTCCTTCTTTTAGCATGGCTTTTCATCTCATATACACTGCTGCTAATGGGGTCCATCCGCTGATAACAGTTGGCTGTTTTATAAAACACAAAAATTATGAGGGGACGGAAATAAAAAATATCCTCCAAGTCATGAGCATCTTGTGGCGAGTTTTCCCACTCTCATAAGGAACAGCCTACTGTTCCCTTTACCTCTAGGCTACGTCAGCATTGGTGTCTTCAGATCGTGGTCGTGCTCCAGCCCGTATATCCTGAGAGTTCAACCATGGAGCTGTCAGCTCCTACTTTGGCTGTCATCTGGAGTGAGTTACCATTCTCACTGTTAGGGGGAAAGTGCATGGGACTCAACTCCTCCACACAGCAAGCYGGAGACACTGGCCCTGGGAGCTTAAACCACCTGAGCACAGCTCCCAGAGGCGCTGGAAGTAATCTGGATAAGAGTCATGACCCTCTCTTTTAGGCACTCTGCATCAGATTTAGCTGCCTACACAATGGCATCTAGCATTTTTCTGAGGAAAAACCAGGTCTCCTGCCTGGATGCCTGAAGGAGTGTGTATACCTACCAGCACCTTGAGGATCTCCCGACCTTGGTGAAGAGCACCTCGGTGGATGGTAACTATATAAAGGCCCATAACGTGAATGCGCAGTCATGGCAGTCTCCCTTCAGAACAAATGAGGACCTCTGAAGCGCGTTAGCCTTCAACTGTCCYGTGATTTTTGACTGTGTATCTCTGTTACTAAAGCTGGGATTTCTTCTACCATCATTTTGGAGTTAACATCAGACTGAAAGGCGAAGAAGTGAGTCAGGTGAATCGGTTTAGATTCACCTAAGGCATCAGTCACAGAGCCGAGACTGCCAGCTCTGCCGCRGGACAGGCAAGGGACCCGCGCTCCCGCAGAGCCGAGGCCGGAGCTCAGGGAGGACGCCCGAGGGGGCCGGTGCGGATTTRGGGACCTTCTCCCGACCTCCAGCTTGTTTCTTTGAAAGTTCTCCGAAGAAATCATCACCTTGTCCTGTTCGTCACAGCCAACAAGCCGACTCTGGTTAAAAGCTATTCGCTAGAGTTAATTAACAGCTCTGCGGCTGCTAAACGGCCGCTCTCGGGGCGGGGCCCGGGGCTCCGGCGCCTCCGGCCGGGSCAGCGGCGGGGCCGGGTCACGGCGCTCCGGCCACGCCCCCGGCGGCGCTTCCGCCGCGCGCCCCTCGCCCCTCCCGGCGGCGGCGGGGCCCGGGCGTCATCGGCGCGCGACGGCGCCGGGGACGCGGCGCCCTTCGGCGGGGCCGGCGCCATGGGCGGCTTCGGCGCGGACGAGAAGCTGCGGCTGCAGCAGCTCCGCGCGCTGCGGCGCCGCTGGCTGCGGGACCAGGAGCTCAGCGAGCGGGAGCCCGTCCTGCCCCGGCGGCGGCTGGGGCCCGTGGCCGCCTTCTGGGAGCGCTTCCTGCGGCCCGGCGGCCCGTGGCGGCGCCAGGTGAGCGGCGGG
>NW_028186572.1:354032-356864 GCF_003343005.1 Rhea americana
GACGCGTGTCGCTGTCGCCGCAGGTGTTCGGCGCGTACCGAGGCAGCATCTTCGCCGTGACGCGGGTCCTGGTGCCGGGCTGGGCCGTGCTCTACTACGTCAAGTACCACGTTATGGTAGGTGCGGGCTGCGCTGCCGCCGCTGCGGAGCCTTCGCCGGCCCCCGCGGGCGCCCGCGGCCCCGGCGGGGGGAGGCGGGCGGCGGCGCCGGGGGCGGCTGTCGCGCTCGCTGGCGAAGCGGAGGCGGCGGTGGAGCAGCTGGAGCAGGGCGCCTGGGGCGGCCGGGGCAGCGCGGGCGCCCGCGGCCCGATTGCTGGCGGCCGGAGGCTTGTTCGGCGTGCGCCGCGAGGAGAGGCCGGGGCTGGAGTTCGGCGGTCTGGAGGCGCGAAGAGCAGGGGGGAAATGGCCTGCGAAAGACRCGACGGRCTGAAAGCTGGGGAGAAGAGGGTGGAATCTGTGCAGCCAGACCGCAACCGCTGACGTGCGGGAGGGAAAGGGACAGTAAATGGGTGACGGGCGAGACCTCCCGTTCCTGCGGTGGTGTCTTGCTGGAGAGTTATGATCTGGTTAGCCTCAGGTATTTATCTATCTTGTGGGAAGAAGCAGGCCCAAAATGACCTCTACTCTGTAGAGCTTGTACTTCAGAAGGGCCGTGTTGCGTGTTCTGCAAGGCTTTCGTACGTCGCCTGAGTAACGCGCCCTTTTCTTTCTCCCACCTCCCTCTCTCCTGCTCCCTTCCTCCCGCCTGCGCCCTTCAGAAAACGCCGTATGGTGTGGTTGAATCAAATCCGCGGATATTTCCGGTAAGTCTGTTAGTATTTGCTTTCCCTTCCAGCTCCATAAGATTCAGGGGGGAAAAGGGGTGAYTTCTGCAAACCCACTGCACGGGTTMCATCTAAAAGGCTCTGCTCGCTCCTGTGGACAGCTTGTCCTGAACAGAATAGTGTAGAATAGAATCAGTAAGGTTGGAAGGGACCTCTGGAGATCATCTAGTCCAACCTCCCTGCTCAAGCAGGGTCACCTAGAGCACGTCAGACAGGGTTGCATCCAGGCGGGCCTTGCATATCTCCAGAGAAGGAGACTCCACAACCTCTCTGGGCAACCTGTGCCAGTGCCCTGTCACTCTCACAGTGAAGAAATTCCCCCTCACGGTCAGGCGGAACTTCCAGTGGTTCAATTTCTGGCTATTGCCTGTTGCCCTATCACACGGGACAACTGAAAAGAGCTTGTCCCCATCCCCTTGACACCCTCCCTTCAGGTACTTATCCACATTGATAAGATCTCCCCTCAGTCTCTCACAGCTGTTCCTCACAGGGCAGGTGCTCCAGCCCTCTGATCATCTTCGTGGCCCTACACTGGACTCTCTCCAGTAGCKCCATGYCTCTCTTGTSCTGGGGAGCCCAGAACTGGACACAGTACTRGAGATGAGGCGTCAGCAGGGCTGAGTAGAGGGGCAGGATCACCTCCGTCGACCTGYTGBCAACAGTCTTCCCAATAYGCCCCAGGAGACCRTTGGCTTTCTTGGCCATGAGGGCACATTGCTGGCTCATAGTCARCYTGTYATCCACCAGCACTCCCAGGTCCTTCTCTGCAGAGCTGCTCCCCAGAAGGTCAGCCCCCAGCTTGTACTGGTGCCTAGGGTTTTTCTTCTGTAGGTGCAGGACTCTGCACTTGCCCTTGTTGAATCTCATGAGGTTCCTCTCTGCCCAGCTCTCCAGCATGTCCAGGTCTTTCTGAATGGCAGCACCACTGCATAATGATTACAGGATTTCTGAGCACTCTTTGTGTCCCGGGGGAGTGGAGGAGTAGGCTAAGAGTTCCAGCTGCGAGAGCTCAGTCCCGGGCCTCYGCAGAGGCCCTCCACACTCAGCTGTCCCCACGGCTAGAGTTGTGTYGCTGACCACTGAGGTGGATGAGCTTATGARGRGGGAGAGTAAAGCAGTGTTCTCTTTAAAGGCTTCCATGCTGCAGCTGRAAGGCRGGGTGGGGTGTGGGAAAGGATCAAGCAAGTACAGACTTTGGATACTTTGGCTATGATGCTATGTCAGCCTCTTTAGAAATGTTGAGTGAATGGAAGTGGGTGCTAATAGCGTTGTGAATGCCTTGAAGTACATTTTTGTCTGGATGTGGGGGCAGTTAGAGGCTAGTTGAAAGGCTATACTGTGTGGAAGGAMTACATTTTGTGTATGAGAAAATACTCACCGCGTTCTCCTTGGTTYCATTAGGGGGACAGAATTCTAGAGACAGGAGAAATTTTTCCACCCCTGAAAGAAGAWCCTGGTGGTCACCACTGATGGTTAAATGCTGACGTCCTTCTTCATCAAGCAAGGTGGTAACTGCAGCTGCTTTGTCTGTTGTATAAATRACTCTTTATTCTGTATCCCTTCATCTGTTCCTTCATTTACTTCCTATCTAGTCAGTTTTGTTCCAGTTGCTCCTCACACGGGCGTTTCCTTTGCCTACAGTGACTTTTACCGCTAATCTCTGTCGATCTACCACTCCTYCCTAGCCCCTGCGACCTCCCTCCCCCCTCAGCGCTGTATCTCGGCCAGTAGGGGATGGCAGAAGTGGAACTCTTGGGCGGCAGCCTGCTGAGCGCTCCGCACCCGCATCCCAACCCRTGAAGTAGCCTGATGGCAGCGTGGTCTGCCTGGAATTGCCTTTTCCCCAAATGAAGAATCCAGTTGGGAAGGAGAACAAAAGTAGCCAAGTTTTCCCTGGAAGTTGCAGCCACCAGAGTGAAAGGTAGATTCCCCTGACTTTCAGCCCTGCTGTTGCTTTCCTTGAAGGGACAGCAGGCAGGACAGTTGAACTGTAATCTTCAGGCTTTGCA
>NW_028186572.1:358735-360510 GCF_003343005.1 Rhea americana
GGAGAGCACAGGACTCTTGCACAACTCCATGGTTCCTGTTTCCGGCAGAGAAAGGCCCAAGGTGGAATCATGTCAGCTGCAGCAGGGACCAACAGTCTTTATTTTGCAGTGCGTGGGATATGATGTTACCTGTTGGAAAGGCCTCCCCTTRTCCCCCATGGCTATGAGCTTGCCCCCAGGAAAGGGACCAGTGCCAAGAGCAGCGGTGGCAGCTTCTGCTCGAGYTTGTCTGCGTATAGTCCCTGGTGCCTGCTTCAGTCTTGGTGTCCCCCATGGAAGCTAAGGACGCGGTTGTTGGACTCTGTGGGTCTGGTTGCCAGCCATGCGGAGAAGCTGTTGTGCTTGGGACATCTGACCACGATCCCAGAGCTGCTTCTTCTCCCCCTTGCTAAAGGATGCAGAAGAAAGGGCTTCAGCTCTAYGGTGAGGGAGGTGGGAGGGAAATGCTGCAGATCTCTCTGAAGCGGCACTTCCCACATATGCTGCTGAGAAGAGCTCAGTGGTGTGTGTGGTGGGAGATAGGCCTGTGTGTACAAAGCGGGTCAGCTAGAGTGCCAGTGAGCCTGAGGTGAAGTCAGGCAGGCCGTCATAGTTGTGGATGAGGCGCCTTGGTGTCACTACTTGTGGAGGAAAAGCACAGGCTCTCTGGTTTGGGAAGGGAGAACCAAACAGCTGAGCAATGCAATCAGCTTCAGCCCCTGTGGCTCAGAGGTCCCCTTCCGAAATGCTCTTCTGAGTGCCCACTAAGTACCCCTTGGAGGGCAGGCCATATGTCTTGCTGAGGCAGCACCTAGGCACTGAGGGCTGTCAAGGAAAGACTGTCCTTGTCCAGAGCCTGTTGCCACTGGAACTGAAGGGCATGGCAGAAGGGAGGTGGGGGGGGTCCCCACGCACATGGGGAGGTCCTTACCAGATGAACTCCTCCTTCCCCTTGCTGGTGTTCAGGGCAGCCTTCYTTGCCCACTCGCCCTGCTGTGCTCTGTAACCCTGCAGGAACATCAGCGGTGGCTCTTGCYTCCCTTCYGATGCTCTCTGGCTGGYATTCTTCAGGGCTCTTTCTTTCATTTGTTCCTTGAGCTTCTCATCGTACTGCTTTCTCAGCACGTGGGAAGGAAGCCCTGGGTCCTCAAGCAGGTGGCAACAGGTGGTCTGCAAAGGCAAAGAGACTTCCCTACAGCCCATACCTGGGGCTCTTCCCCAAAAGGCGGGCCTGGTGGAATTGGCACTGAACAGCAGGCAAGGTGCCTGCTGATGGCACAGCTGTGCTCTGAGCATGGGCCAGAGTGGTCTTTCCCCAACCAGGGCTTTCAAGGCTTCAGCTMTTGGTCACTGAAGCCCACAGGGGAGACTGGCTTCTCTGTCAGCGTGTGGAGTACAGAGGTCTAGTGCTTCACCTAGGAAATGCCACTTGCAAAGACCTATTGGGCCTGCAGGGTGGAATTCGTGATGCCTCTGAGAGGGACGCGGTGAAGAAAGAGGCTACCCGTGCCTCAGCTGATTGATCTTTTTGGTCTTGGCATGTTAGAGGCAGCTCCTTCATTGTGGCAGGGAGCAGGGAAGCGGACAGAGAGCAGTCACGTGCCCGGCTAGCTGGCAGCAGCAATCCTGCTRCTCCTGGCAGACCATTGCTGCTCCCCTCCTAGGGAACAGGGGAAAGGCGATTTCCTGAGGGCTGGAAAGCACTTGCCATACCTGGTCTCGCTCTGCCCTTGCCCTCGGTCTGTTTTCGTAGAACTGCCCCAGTATTTCATCTTCTATCTCTTTGCGCTTTGATG
>NW_028186573.1:0-98375 GCF_003343005.1 Rhea americana
ATGATCCCAAGCTGGGAGGAGGGGCTGACACACCTGAGGGCTGTGCTGCCATTCAGAGAGACCTGGCCAGGCTGGAGAGCTGGGCGGAGAGGAACCTCCTGAGGTTCAACAAGGGCAAGTGCAGAGTCCTGCACCTAGGGAAAAATAACCCCAGGCACCAGTACAAGCTGGGGGCTGACCTTCTGGAGAGCAGCTCTGCAGAGAGGGACCTGGGAGACCTGGTGAGTGACAAGTTGACCATGAGCCRGCAATGTGCCCTTGTGGCCAGGAAGGCCGATGGTCTCCTGGTGTGCATTACGCAGAGTAATGCCTGCAGKTGGAGGTAGGTGATCCTGCCCCTCTACTCAGCCCTGGGGAGGCCTCATCTCGAGTACTGCATCCAGTTGTGGGCTCCCCAGTCCAAGAGAGACATGGAGCTACTGGAGAGAGCCCAGTGCAGGGCTACAAAGATGATCACAGGGCTGGAGCATCTGCCCTCTTGAGGCACGGCTGTGAGAGCTGGGCCTGTTTAGCCTGGAGAAGAGAAGATTGAGGGGGATCTTATCAATATGTACAAGTACCTGAAGGGAGGGCATCAAGGGGACGAAGCCAGACTCTTTTCAGTTGTTCCATGTGACAGGACAAGAGGCAATGGGCAGAAACTGAAGCACAGGAAGTTCTGGCTGAACATGGGGGGGAATTTCTTCCCTGTGAGGGTGACGGAGCACTGGACCAGGTTGCCCAGAAAGGTTGTGGAGTCTCGTTCTCTGGAGATCTTCAAGGCTTGCCTGGATGCAACCCTGTCTAACATGCTGTAGGTGACCCTGCTGAGCGGGGAGGTCGGACTAAATGATCTCCAGAGGTCCCTTCCCACCTTACCAATTTTGTGATTTCTGTATATCATAAAAAAATGCAGGTCAGAATATCTCTGAAAAGTTCTTTTCAGCTTTGCAGAAAGCTGAATGGGAAAGGAAGACGAGAAATTTCAAGAAGAAGAAGGATGGTAGCTTGTGCTTGTGAATTTTGATTCAGTTCTGTGCTACTCCTTTATATGCTATATGCAGCCACTTTCTCCAAAGTTCCGGGAACCATACTGCCGTAACAAGCAGTTTTTTGTCCAAAAGCTTGTTTCCATCCTGTCCTGCTCCCTGCTTTGTCCTGTTGCATTTGACTTTACAAGGAGCTGACTTAACACAGATTCAGTTGTGCCAGACCAGTTTCAGTTTTAACCCTGAGAAATTTCCTGAACCAATTTACCACATGTGCATATGAATACTCTGTGCTGTTACACAGGAATGTGCTAACAGTCATGGGACAGAACAAGACTGCCTTTTTCCTGTGTGAGAGAAGGCAGTTCTAGTTTTTATCAGCTTACCGTGCTTGTGAAGCTTTGGAGTAAGTCTTCCCTTTGCTTCAGTTTCTCTTTGCAGAAATTCCAATATTTGTAGAAGAAAGACTTGGTGAAAGATTGTGAGATGCTTAATATAAAGAGACTGTAACAAAGATGATTATAACTACAAGAGATCTGCCTTGCTTTTCTGAGCATTATTTTAAAAGGAAAAAAAAATAAACATTTAAAAATTTTCAACTTTTCTTATATCACAAACTGAATACATTCATTGTTTGTTTATTAATCTGTTTCATAAGGTGAAATCAGACAGTGGACAGGATGTATCAGAAGATACTATGGTTCTTTCAGAAAACGCTGTATGTGAAAAAATGGAGGCAATGACCCCAACTCAGCAAAATTGTGAAGAAAAAAAGTTACAGCCAAGTACTCAGGAAGCTCAAGAAAACAGACACCGGGAAATCTGGTCAGTCCTGGAAGGTGTATGGAATACAATAAACTTGTACAGGTACAGTGTGCTAAAGAAATTCAGAACTTAACTTCACATTATTTTCAAACTAATGTACTTTGGAAAGTGTTTTTGCTTTTTTATTCTAGAGAAGAAGCTATTAGTAATTAATCAAGATTGGCAAAGAATTCAGACTAATTTTTGTGTCCCTATTTGATTTGATGTGACAGATTGACGTGTTTTCTTATTAAAGAGAATCCTTCACTCTAAAATCTAGATACAGAATCTAGTGTTGAATTTCCTTTCTCCAATAAATTTGAAGTTGCATAAAAAAAAAAAAAGCTGTGTTAGCATTGCATTTAGGTTTTTTATTTTTTAAAAATCTGTTTGAAAATCATTGAAACATCAGGCTCTTGGATGCCAACATAAAACCTGAGTAAATATTGCCTTTTCTTTTTGTAGTCTTTTAATCTTTTTTTTTTTTTTTTTTTTTTTTTTTTTTTTTTTTTTTTTTTTTTTTTTAAGAAAGGACTTGTGTTACTTCAAGCACAGAGGAACTCCATTTTTGGTACTCTATTAAGGACGGTGTTTAACTGTCTAAGAAGCAGTGATTAATAGTTTGCCAGTGCCATTTCCACACTAACATTTGAATATACTGTCAGAGGATAGCTCCTTTTGGCTTACACCAGTGCAAATTAATCTGAATTGAAACTGGTTAGGAACTGGTTTGATAGTACTTAGGTCAGCTAAAGATTTGCACCAGTGAAGAATAGTCTCAGTGTATGATGGAATGGTTCTTACATACCAGCTTCCAAAACCGTGAGTGTGTTTGGTTCTCTTACTGGTTTGCTTAGTATTTGTCAATCCTTCATTTAAAGGTTGCACATAGGTTTTGAACAGTTTTGTTAGAAAAACTCTCTCAAATGTACCACTTCTAAATGAAAACTCAATTGAATTGTTGGCTCCACTCATCTGGTAAGGACCTTGCTGTGAGAAAAGGATAAAATTTTAGAATGATCATTTACTTCGCACTCTTGCTGCCGTCAAAGCACTGCTTACCTCCCACCTGGGGAGATTATTCTTTGTAGCTGCAATGCAACTTACGGTCCCAACGCGGCTATTGTAGGAGAAGTGTCATGCTTGTCCTGCTAAATCTGGATAATGAAACAACTTGGGAACTGCATGGAAAGCAATTTACTTTGCTTCTTCAGCCTAACTGCTCTTCCCTTCTAGGAGAGGTTTACTCAGAGTTTACTTGACAATGAATCTATCTCTTCATGCACGACCTGATAAAGTTTAATGATAAATAATACTAAAATCTGAGGTGAAATACTGATACAGAACACAGTTGCCAAGGAAAGTTTTAAATGGAGAATTACATTTGTAGAGCATAATCAGTCATCTTTTTCTTTCTACTATGTATTCTAATACTGTTTTGGATAACACGATTGTAATATAGGTTTGTATTTGACTTTTTTTAATTGTCAGAATATAATGTGTTCAATATGTATTGAGCATCTTCTGAATTTTGAGGATTTTTTAACTACTTTTCATTGTTTTCCAATATTAGTGTTGAAATTTTCCAGAAGTTGGACCCTACTACAGTAACTGTGACTGCAAAGTCTTCGTTTGAAGAAGCTTTTTTAGGTCTGCAAAAACTGATAGCAGCTGTGAATGATATTCTTGAAGGAATTCGTAGGTAAGCACTTAAACTATTCCTAAGTCATAAAAGTCACTTAAAAGTTACAATTTTTCATACCAAACTATAATCTGTTGTGTGTGCTTAGTTACATAATTTTTCAGTTAAAAAAAAAAAATCACCTTTGTTTAAAAGCATTTCTTGGGAACAAAAGAATAAGAAACTACTGCAGACATCCAGATTTCTTGCAGTAAAAAAATTTGTTTTCTAGTATCTGATGATGAACAACTTGCATATGCCCCATGTGCAAACAAAGCTGTGGCCTGGATGACCAATGAATTACCTGTGATGGCATAAGTTGAGAATAATTTAGAACACTTTAATGTGAGGTCTACTGGAATTAGGGCAAATTTCCAGTATAGTAAAGGTCAGAAAGTTCTGAGACTTCATTATTACCATTTCTAGAGTGTTTTCCATGAGTTACAACCTATATTGCAGCAGTAACGATCATGATGAATCGGCTGGGCTCTTAAGTATGGATCTTAGTTTTGGAAGGGTGATAGTCCCTCTCTCTTCTTTCTCCTTCTCTTTTTTTGGAGTGTAGAATAATAGAAATAAAGTTTTAGAAAGATTAAGACATCGCCTCTGTAGTCTTAATTTGGTCCTTGGCATGTGTAAACAGCTACAACAGAATGCTCTAAATTGTCCTTGAATTTGCTCTTGTGGTCATAGAGTTCCCTCCGTTTGCATCAACTTCAGAGTGTTTGTAGGAACTGGTTTGTAATTGTGGTTGAAGTTCCTTTATCTGTCGTGAGCCTTAAGTATTAAAGACTATACATCTGAGTGGCTGGAGTTACCTGATTTGGAAAAAGAAAAAAAGTCACTTTGCATACTGCTTCTTGCATAGTACTGATGAACGTAGGTATAAAAATGTGAAAAAGATGCATCCAAATAATTTGGCTTACTCTGTGCACTAAGCTACCTTTTAAGTAAAGGTTGAGGTATCCACTTCTATTATAGACCATTATGTCTCTATTAGAGATTATCTAATAAATAAGCATTTAATTCTTTTTAAAAAATGATTTTTTGATCATCTTTAATTTATATAATAATGAACTTTTAAACTTGAAATTATCAGTACATAGTTATGGTCATTATATCCTTTTCTGAAGGATCGCAGTTGTTATGGTAATTATCAGAACAGTCCTACCAGATTTGGAAATACTGATATCTCCATTTTAAAGTGTGAGATCTGAGTGGTCAGGCATGTCAGAAGTCTGGAACAGGGAACTGGGGCTCTGTCGCTTAGGACTTGATCTACTCTTCATTCAGAACTGGAGGGTGTTGTTCTTTCCCGAAGCTTAGCTCTTTACATTCCAGTACTAAAGTTTTTACCAGAAAGCCTGTGGTTCTGTTACCCAGCAGATATGTTGAGGAGTGGGGGAAGCGATTTAATAAGAACGTGGTGCTTCATGATGCAGTTATTTCTATGTTACAGAGATGTTTAAAAAAAAAAAAAAAGTATGACTACAAGAGACTTAATGAAAACTGCTTGTTTTTAATATTTCTCCTAGTAGAAGAACACTGTAAAAATAAAAAGGGTTGCCATTTCAATAGAAAAATCTGTTTTCACAGAAGATACACTTGATTAGAGCCATTAGAATATTTGTAGCAAAGGTAAACAGATTTTGTCATTTAACTTTATTTGAAATGAAGAGAAGCTGTTTTCTCTTCCTTGTGATTACCTCGACACTCAATGGCATTTATGGCACAGTTTAAGAAGTTAATTTCATACACTTAAACATTTTCTTGTATAACACCGAGCTGAAAATGATGATTGAATGATTGAGCAGAGTGATTAAAGGTTTCATTTAGAAATGTTTGCTCTGAGTTTGTTCTGCCAAGTTGCAGTAGGGGGCGTCATGGAACAAGAAATTCAAGGGCACTAATTTGTAATCTTTCGTTTTAATTCTGACTGTAGTTACTCAAATTAGTTGGAAACTTCTGAGTCAGTTTTCCAAAACTAGTCAGAAGGTGTACTTACTAATTTCTAAATCACTATAGAGCACAATAGAGAGCTTCAAGACAAAGAGTCTGAAGTTTTCAAAGTGAAATAGGCTCATTTTACCTGGATTGTTGAGCCTTTCTAAGGTATTTTACTCAATTATTGCAAAAAAATACTTTTCAATATGTTGGTTTTTGTAGTTAACCTAATGATGTCATTGCATAAAAGGACAGGCATCTGGAGAAACAGTAGTGAAAAAGTTCTAGTTTGAGTATTTGGAGATAATGCAACTTTTTTGTGATTAAAATATAAATGTTTTCTATGTTAGCTTCTGTTCCTTGCTATCTAGAGCAGAGACAAATAGTTTTGTGAAAGAATTTAGAAATTTTACAAATAAGTTGCACTGAAAATTCAGCTGTGTTAAAAATTCAGATTTGAAAAGAACAGTCACATTTTTGAGATAAATGTGTAATGCTGGATTACTCATAAACAAATTAGTTCTGTGGCACTGCTACGGCTGTTCAAACTGGCTGGATGACCAGAACAAGCTTGTTCGTGAGAAATATAGATCATATTGAAAAAAAAAAAAAAGGAGGGAGGGAATGGGGTTTCATGAAAGATTTCGTAGTAAAAACTCTTTGTCTCTTACCCTGTTTTTGAAGCTGTTGTCATAGCATGCAGATTCTTAGTTTGTCTTGGCTTCTTCCTGTAGCAAAATTAGTAGCAGCAGAATACCTACACTGCACACTATTGCAAGTTATAAATGTTTTGCAATACTTCAGGTTTAAAATGAAGATAATAACTAGTATGGTTAGCAAGTGTGGATAAACAAATATGTGTTATTTCATAGTTGTTTCCTCAAGTACAGCTGATTCTGGCAGCTATCGTATCAGTGAGTTCATGAGATTTGCTCACTCAGAGTGGCTGTGAAATGGTTATTTTTGGCCTTTAACAACAGTATTTTGTCTTTTCATGTCTATTACACTGAACTGCGAACAAAAGTCATTAAACTTTGAAATTTATAATTCAAGTCAAATTGTAAAGCCAGGAAATGTTTCTTAGGCATGCAATACTACCAAAAATTAGTGCTGCATCTATTTCTTATGCTAAAAGTTCTGGCGTTTTTCTGAATGTTTTTGTGACTTTAAATTTTAAAGTAATTGCATTAATCTATTTATAAAGTTCCAAAGACAAGAGAAGAGAAATGGGATTTGGCTGCTTTGGGAAATTTGTCAGCCTCCTTCATTTATTCCAAACCGGTGTGGTCTATATAAGCTGTTTTATACAACTAAAATATTTTAAAATAATTGTAGATTGGATAATATTTCTGATGGTTTTCAGTGACAGTTTATGCTTGTATTTGTGCTGTATGTTGTTTGGAACTGATTAACAAGGTGCTGTAGGTTAGGTCCTGATCTTTAAAATGTGTTGCTTGTTTTCAAATAGCTTTTTGAGGCAGCAGAAGTATATCTGCAGCTAGGGTTTTCAGGTTTGTGCCAAGTCTTGCTTTCATGAACATTTGTAGAAGTTACTCCGCTGATTCTGCTGGCAGACATTTGAGCCCCTCATATTTAAAGAGAATAAAAGTATAAACAGTTATCGCAGATAATTAACTCCTATGGATCTAGTTCTAAGCACAGAATACCTTTGAGAATGTCACTACCGGGGGGTATATGTGTGTATACACACACTTGCGATACACTTGACTCTGAACTTAAGTTACATGATATCCGTGTGCAGGATGTGTTTCTCTCTTCAGCTAACACCAGAAAACAACAGGGAGAAGGCATTAATTACCAAAAGTTGTTTTAATTTCTGTCACTGACTTGCTTAGTCTTTTTTTATCCTGTGTTTGCAGCTTGGTAGATGGTTACAAACATGTTAGATGTAATGACTAACAGCATGTAAGAGAGTATCTCCCTCTCTACCGTTAAAAAAAAAACAAAAAAAACAGAGCAAAATTGATTGCTAATGCATATATTGAAATTGAGATGAACGCCAGAAGAAAATTATACTTCTTGTGCTTGCAGCTTTTTGTGATCATTCTTCTGAAATAGACTACTTCTTGTCTTGTTGCTCTTAAATCTTCCCCTTAATGTATTGATGGGAATGTTAGAATTAGCCTTTGAAACGATAAGAAAGCTTAATCAGCAGCATTTACTATGTCGATAGGGGTGTATATAAGCCAGCAGTTTCTTTTGGCTGAGTATTTCTGATTTAAGAGTTTATGTGCACCCTCAGGGAATTTTACACGGGAAATTTACTGCCTTCATGTTACTTTTAGGTAAGGAATTAATAATAATAATAATAGTCTTCATTGAATTAATATACTTGTTTCTGTCTGATTTTTTTTCATCAGTACATTAATAAAAATTGTTTTATTCCCACAACAATTTAAAATACCTCACGATTTACATCAAATACTGTTAAATACTCCTAAACATTTATAATCATATATGGTCAGATGTAAAATGTTTGTATGTTAGTTACTGCAGTAAGTAACCTAAAATTCTGCTTTTCTGATGTACATCTAAATGGAATTTGTGGTCAATAAATTTCTAATGCTGTTGATCAGGAAGCACTAGTTGAAGGAGGACTTCACAATCACTTTAAATTCAGAAATATAGTATTTTTTTAAAGATCTCAGAAATGCTGTGCTTACGCATTATTCTGTAGCAGTGATAACTGAATTAATGTTTTATGATTAACTAATTTTAAAACAGCTTGCAAATTCTGTAACTGTAGCAAAACTGATTCTACTCAATTTATTTGCCTGGTCAGTTGAAGAATCAAGATTTCTTTTTCTTAGCATCCCGTTAGTAGATTGTCCTTCTTCTGCTGCTTCAACTGCTGTTGGCATTTAATTGTTTCTATCCAAAATCTCTAAATTAAGAGCTTTACATTTCAGTTGTCCTGCATGTGCTGTCACCTTATAGAAGTAAAGGGGAGAATAATTTCCGATTCAAAAAATATCATTTTCGTTTCCTACCACTGTGGATTTGGGGGGGTTGGTTGTTTTTGGTTTTAAGTTCAGCTTAAGCCTAAAAATGTTCTTGACTACTAATGAAGAGCAGATAAATTATTTTAAATTTGAATTTGAGCCTTGGGATGATGGGCTTTGTGCAGACCTCCAAGGTAAGCAGGACTGGTATGAATAAAAAATAGATGTTGGAAATACCATATTTGAAGGTTTTCTCCAAACCAGGGGCATGATTCTGTAATCCTTTTCTTAGTGGCGGATTGGGCTCACGGCACTGCCCTGGGTTGGTACTGCCTCGATGCGTGTCGTTTGTGTCAGTGCCCTTTAAACGAGGTGCATAGCAGAATTTACACAACTTTACTTTTGGGGGGAGGCAGAGGAGGTTTTCTAACCTCTGATCCCTCATCCAGTTTGGAGTATGACGGTGCCCAGTCAGATGGGCACAGCGGAGAGCAGGATTAGATGAAGGTCTGAACGGCCTTTCGGAGAGAGGGACTATAGGGACATTTTGTTCCCTCTCCAGAGGTCAGCACTAACATGGAAACATCCCTGTAGTTCCCAAGAAAAAAAACTTTGTATTGATAGCAGCATTTGCAAAGCCCATCTTTTTAAAGAAACTTATAGTTTAGTAATCATGTCCGATATAGTTGAAAGTGTGAAATATCTGATCAAAGCTTTTCTTCCAGTTGCAGCATTTTGTTTCCTGTGTGGATTTTTTGCAGTCTCCTATTTCATTTGAGCTTAGCTGCAGCCTGCTGGGTCAGCAGGCCTGAATGTGGCCCTTTACCCAGCCGCCTCTTCTGATGACAGCTGTAAGAAACCAAAATATTTCAAGACCTCCCTCTCAGATACAGTTGAAGTTGGCCAATATTTAACACTGTGCTGGGCAGAGGTAATGTTGTTGCTTTAGCCTCGTTGCCTTTAATTCAGCCTAAAAAGCAGAGAAGTTCTTAGGACTTCCTAGAAATAAGTGAATTAATCTCATAAAACCAGGGTCCTTTTTGACCTTGTAAAGCTGCAGAACAGGCATCTTGCCAAAGTGGCACTAGACCACTAGGCATCTGAGGTACTTCTATAGAGGCAGGCATGATCTTAACTTCTTATTTGAGGGGAAAATACGCGTAATTTTCCAGTGGACAGATGTTGAACAAAACTCCCAAATATGTATTGAGCATCATAAAAGCACCTGCCTGAGTCCTTCGTTCCAGCACAGTGTAATGAAGAATTGTTAAATTATCAAGATTTTAAGCCTCATGCAGGTTTTATTTTCCATTTCTTATTTTTTTTCCCCTGATCTTCTGAGTTTAAGGTTAAACGGGGTTCTTAATGGTTGACTTACATGCAATTAAACACTTGTATACAATTGCACTTCTGAAATACTTTTGATGTAATGTTGGCAGAGGAAAAAACAAAAGCAGTAGATAAATACTGCAGTGGTTATAATACTGAGAATTAATATACTAATATAAAATATATCATTAATATTATGTATTAATACAATACTTAGAATACTTCTATATAAGGGCCCCTTTGCTTCACATATTACTGATTGAGAGGTTGCTTTGTAGAACTGAGCATGTAGAACTGTAGCTGAGGCATTTTTTCATAGAGAAGCTTTGAAAATGAGACCAACATGGTTTAAGAATAAATGTACTTGCGAATGCTTTCAGATTTCTACCAGTACATCTCTTAAAGTTTCTCTTAAGGTGGAGTGGTGGCTACAGGAGATGAAAGGAAGATGAAATTATTAAAAACAGGTAACAGTAGTGCGAAATAACTGCCCTGCAGACAGCAATGTTTAGACTTCTGTGCAAAAATAGAATATATTTCAAGATTGGAACTTGTATTCCAGTTCATAGCTAGTTAAAAACAATAACAACTGTTTTGTAGTGAATGCTGACCTGTTAAGAATTTGTGGGGGAAGTTAATACAGAAGTTCTTCTCTCGCCAGATTCTTTTGAGAATTTCATGTAACAATGTTTGTTCATTGAAAACAACAAATGTCTTTTATTTGAAGAAACTAGTGCATTGGCCCAAATCTTAGACTACATATATCATAAAGCCAGAAAAAATCATTGTGGCTGTCTAATCCACCTCCATAAAATGAGTTACAAAATTTAACCTTAAGTTATTTATATACTTGTTTACGCATTTTACTTCAGATTTGCAAAGCACTAGAAGCCCAGCTAGTTTCTGTACTCACCTGGAGTCTAGTAACGTCTAGTGGGCTAAGCTGATAATGTTAGCAGCTTGCTAGTACGCTTTGGTCACCAGGAGAAAAGTAAGCATACTGCCCAGTTTGATATCCTTGCAAAAAATTAGTGCGAGGAGTAGTGAGGATTGCCTTGTTCAATGCCTAGTCTGGGAAGCTTCAGTGGAAACTCTCCCAAGCCTGAACCATCCTAATTAGTGTCAAGATTCAGAAATTTTAGTACACAGACTGTTTGCTTTTCCTAGTAACTATTTGAAAGTGCTCCCGTCAGGGGGAAAGGATCAAATACAACACATACGTGATAAAGCTGCTTAAGGAAAAGGAAATGTGGGTAGTGTGTTGGCCACTTTCATATGAATCAACAGTGTGATTAAAAAAAAAAAAGTTCTACTCAAAACTAGCGGTCCAAAAATGGACTTGGAACCAAGTTCTCATGTTACTTTAAGAAATGACTTTGAAAGTGGTTTTCTTTACATGTAATCTTGCTAAGAGAGGATAAGGCAAATTTTAAATTTGTAGCCACTTCTCTGCCCTGGGGGTTGGGAAATTAGAAGTCAGTCAGAGTGTCATACAGAGATGCAGTGCGGCCCAAGGGAAGGGGAGCTCTGTTCTCAGTCTCTTCCTTCACCTGTTAGTAGCTTATAAACATATATATATGTTTTTATACATACGTACGTGTGTGTGTGTGTGTGTATATATATTTTATACAAGTCTGTGTTCTGTTTTATGAAAACAACCACTAAATACACAAGTTTTGTTYCTTTTAGCGTAAGACAGAAAACAGAGTAGTCATCACGCCTTCCCAGGCTTTGGTATCGCAGTTTATTGATGCTGTAGATGACCGAAGGGATGGCTAAAGCTGATGTATTGTCCCATGCGGACAGGGTTGCTGGCTAGTGCCTGCATGTAGCCAGGCGGTGGGAATCGCAGCCGCAGTGCAGCTAAGGCTGCCAAGACTTGCAGCGTTTACAGGGACGCTTGCCAAATTGTCTGCGCTGGGTTTTTGTGCTGTCAGAGTGCATAGCTTTCTCACTGAGGTAGCAGCTGAAGACTTTGAGGTATTTTTAGGAGAATTARTCTGTCCTCTTGGTGACTTGTACTTGGCTGATTGAATTAATTATTTTTACTTTAGGAAAAAAAAATATGTGTATATATATCAAGGTGCATCTTCTTAGGAAGAGAGAAAGAATATGCGATTAATTTGTGTTGACTGATAACTCCTATGTAAAACCAAGTAAAAATGAAAGTAAAGCATCCAACTTGCTAGTTAGGATAAACTTTAAGATTTATCACAGTCTTCCAGCCTGTTTAAAATATATTGCCTTTTATAACTAGGATTTTTAACTGATTCTGTTTTTCTGATTTTTCAATTCCTAATTACTTCATTTATAAAGCTTACAATTGCAAAGTGGGGGAGGAGAGGAGAGAATTTGAGTACTTTCCCATGAGAAAGTAAATAGAGCTTCCCCAAAAAGCAATTTTTCCCCAAAGTAAGTTGTTTTCTTAATCTATTTAGATACTTAGAACTTAACATACACAGAATTTTATCACATTTTCTTAATATAATTAAAGTGTTACTTGGTGTTTAATATAATGTAAAAATGCTCACTTTTTTTTCCCTAATGAATGCAAATAATGTTACACTGAGATRTAAGTGAATTATACCTGCTTAAATAGATAGGAGAATTATTTTTTGAGGGAATTGTTTCCTTATTGGATCATATGGGGGGATTTATGGAAAAGGGCTGATGTCTCTCATAACCCCACAATGTTGTACAGAGAGACCAAAGCTAAGACTTTCTTTTGTGGTTGGTATCTCTGTTTGCAATGTGTCAAACAAAGACTAGATTTTGGGAAAGACTGAACTGTTGCTTGCTGCCATGTACAGCCTATGACTGAATAAAATACCAGTATTTCACATGATATTTGATTCTTCACACAGCCACCTCTATTCAGCTGTTAAATCCTCATTTTGCTTCTCAATGTTATGTGTGTAATAGGCTGGGTTTTATTAGAAGTAGCAAAATATTATGCAAAAAAAGTAAAAATCAAACTGTRTATTAAAATACAGGAGGGAATGAGGTGCAGCTTTTAACTAGTGTGGGAAAGTTTTGTATTGTGAGTCAGTCTTCTATTGCACCACATTAACACGAGAGGCTATGTGAAACAAAAAGCTTTTAGTTATTGGTGGTTTTCTTCCTGCCTGCACAGAGAAATGGTTCATAAAAACATCAGCTGAATTTTTAATTAGGAAAAGCTTTCATAGAATGTCCTCATAGACAGGATAAGCTCATTTAATTCTTTCAGAGGAGTGGAAAGGGATGGATGGAGGGAAAACTCTTTAAAGATCAGAATTTCCTTTTTGTATAAAGTAAGTAATTAGATTTTTTTTTTTTATGATGCGCTTCTGACTACTCTTTTAAACACTTTCATAGAGTCCTTAGACATTTAATTTAAAAAAAAGGTATCATTTCTTTTTCAGAATTCTGAACCCAAGCAGTACTTTCCAAGATATTTGGACCCTCTATAACTTCCTCATAAGCAATGAGGTATGAACTTTTCATTAATATTTTATCAGGTACACTTCTATTACTTTTTTTTATCTAAAGTAGTTATGAAGTTAGCTGTCTTGTCGTATTTCCTTTAAGCTAGAATTTTTAGGATTCGATCTTATTATACATCAGACATAATGAAAAAACACTWCTTGATTTGTACCTACCAAAAGTTATTAAAATTTCTAACAGCATTTGAGTTGCTTGTGTGTCTTTTTGAGCACTCATTTGTTATGAATGATTCGTTGTCAGGAGTAAAAGTCCTTGAAGCTGAAGTCGCCAAAATATTATTGACTTAGTCATTTTTTAAAGAGAGACGGAGTTCATTGCACTAGGTAGTTCTACTAAGAATATTGACTGTGATTCAGAGAGGAAAAATAGATTAATTGAAATCACCAGTTACTCATGAAGTTTCGATTTGGTTGTGTTGGAAGATTTTAAAGATTGAAATGAATGTTTGCAGTACAGTTGAGTTATTTTTCCATTTAGTATTTTGCGTATTTCACATTTGCAGGTCTTTCCTTTACAGCACATATTTGTTGTTTTGGGGCCTGTACTATAGGGTTGCAGTATTTACAGATTTCAGCGAGTCAGACATTTTGTTTGCTGTAGAATTATAAGGGTAAATTGAGAGAAGAAGAAAGAGCTGCTGAAGGTCTTAGCTGTTTGTCCAGAGGTCGCTTAAAAATGAAGTTGGAGTGATTATCTGCACTTCAAGGAGTAACAGGAGTGGTACTGAATTTGTATTGTTTGCGTGTGTTTTGTTTTGTTTTTGGAAGTGTTATACCAGCTGTATAGTTTTAATTGGTATATTGTACTTGGTAATAAGTGTGTTAATTCTTTGTTCTTTATTTTAGATAAATAACAGTATAAAATTTACTGCTGAGGAGCTTTATGAATGTGTTTCACAAGAAATATATCGGTAAGCCAATTACTGATGGTATTAAATGGGTTTCCAGAAAGACTGTAGTATGTACTGTATTAACTGAAGTACTATAGGATAACTTTTCTGTTTAAAAAAGCATGCATGCATACATACATACATACATATATATATATAGCTATTGTTTCTGTATCGTACAGAATCACTTTTTCAAAAACTCTGAAGAAATATAACGCTTGTTTCCAACTCAGCCTTTACATCCCAGTTTGATTTTGGRGAAGATGAGAATGGAGAAAGCAGGAATATTTTCTTCAGCATGGTTCTTTCTTTCTTTATTCTTAATGACCAACTATTATAACCGAGTGGGAAAGGACAGAAAGTAAATTAGAGCTGAGCCATTAACACCCACACAGGCCTTTGCAGCTGTTTGGCTTTGAGGTGAAGTGTTGGTCCCCCTTTCCTGTAGCACAGCTGGAATCATGTCTTAGTGGTGGACAGAGCCTGCACAGGTCAGCAGCCATTACAGAGTAGGTTAGAGCATGGAGTTGCATTTAAATTAATTTGGTTATAATTGCAGTTTTGTTTTGACAAGGTACTTATTACAACAAAATTAATCTGTTTCTATCCAAACTATGTTTAATTCAGTGGAGGAGAAAAACCCTGCCATTCTGGAGGTCTGAGTATGTGACTGAGCTCTATATCCATGCAAATAGTACTGTTCTGCTAGCTTGTGGACATCATTATGAAAGCCACAAGTCATTGTATATTATTAAGCCATTCCTAAGAACAGTTAGAAAAARAAAAGAAACAACTAAAGCTTAAGTTTGCAATTACTGTTTTGATTTAGGAGGCTTTTTTACAGTTAAATCACATGAAGAAATGTTCTGTTGCACAGCCAAGTTAAAAGCTTTGGAAACATTAATCTAGAAGTGAGCAGAACGCAGCCTTCTGGTAGTTTTTTTTACTCTAAAGTTGATCGATCATGAACAGATTTCCTTAATTTCTATAATGGAGGACTTGTAAATCTGTGTTTTATGGGATTTTTTTTTTAAATGCCATGGTATTTTTTAAATAAATCTTAAATGGATACAAAAGGCAGGTAAATATTTTCTTTGATGTTCCTGCCATATAGGTAGAAACCAGATGTAACTTAGCAGGATAAGAAGAATGGCTCCACTGGATATATAAAAGGCTTACAGATGCTTTCAGTCTGAATTGGAAAATTATTYCAAAAATCACTTGGCTGAGTTGACACAGATTGCGTAAATCTTCTGTAAATTTAAAAGCCATAATTGTTGGGAGATGAGAGAAAAGTTTTGCAGGCAGGGAGAGATTCAATCTCTACTCCAGAAGAGAAAACTAGCTCTGCCAGTTTAGCTGGCTTTAGTTGTGGCCAGCACTTCTGGAGTTGTCAAACAGCAACTTAGGCGTTTGTGGACTTCTCCATCATCATCTGTATAAAATCTAGTGTGCAGCCCTCGGTACGCCTTCCCTGAAGCTGAACTGCATCTGTGCTTCTCTTAATCTCTCATTTTCTCTTTTCTGTCTTCTTCCACTGGATGAGGACAAGGTGGCAAAGAGCAGGCCTGACTGCTGGTTTCTTCTTTACGAACACTTCAGACCTGATAAGTGTGACTTGGGAAAACCTTGGCCTGGTGAACCTTTCTTAGAGTGATTCCCACCCCTACCCCAAACAGTTGGAACATATCGTAATCCTAAGGTTCTTAAGCAGAAGAATTTGGTAGGTTAAGAGGAATTTGCTCAAAGCCCTTGTTGTTCTCCTTTCTTTTTTCCTCCCCACCTTCCTCTTCAAGTGTGCCCTGGTGGCAGTAGTGTTGCTGCATTGCAAGCAAGAGCTTCAGAGAGGACACCCCAGCGGCCATGGCGAGGGGCTAGTGCARAGACCCGTAGTAAGTTAACGCATTCGATAGCTTCTGCGGCTTTTGAGTTCTCACTGGTGAGGAATCTGTGACAGTTTATGCTRTTTTGTAGATGGCAGTTTGATGTAAAGGCTAAGTGAGAGGAGGAATTGTTCAGGCTCTGTTTTGCAAGCCTCTGATCTTRTCTAAACTAAGGAAGTGTATTGCTTGGAGCCCTGAGCGTCTAAGCAGCGCGCTGGAAGCTGCACGTTACTTTTGCTCTGCCCTTTCTGCTGTTTGACCCGGCACGTCTACTTCGCAGCAAGCCACCGAAGGAGGATGAGGAGGTGACTGTGCCAGGCAGCGGCTGGGGAGGTGCCGGTACCTGGCAACGGGCACTGACACAGCGATACCGGGGCGCTCGACGCCTCCCGGCCCAGGGCTTCCCTGCTAGCGAGGGAAAGCACCTCGCCGCCACGGCCCCTCTGACCGCGGGGCTGGGCCTGGGCGGCAGGAGCCAGCGGTGGGGCTGTAGTAACTCGACTGGAGAGTTAACCCATCGCGCKGCTCTCGGGTGCTACAGGCCTGCGTGTAGAATCGGAGAGAAGGGGAAGGAAACCCTCGCCTCGGCTGAGATGTTTTCCTGCGCTCGTTCTCAAGAGCTGCTTTTGAAGCAGCCGCTCGCCTGCTTTGGAGGGTCTCTAACCTGTGCYGCGGAAGAAGCGGGGTGCCCGTTCCCTCCCTAAGCCGTCTCGGCTCACAGCCCTAGTCTGTACGCTGCGTTGCTGGCCCCCAGCTGGGAGCAGCTCCCCACACTCCAGTGCTGGAAGTGGGTAGAGGCCTGGTTTGCAGCCGGTGAAGGCAGCGTGATCCTCACGAGGACGCTGGTTTTCCGTCGGCCAGGCTGCGCTAACGCTGTCGGTCATTGCCAGAAGAACGCTGTGAGCTTTAACTGCCGTTTCGTGAGGGTTTCTCGTCTGCTCTGTGGGCTGATCTGCCAATCCTATGTTACCTGTTAGAACAGAAATTACTAAGAGCTTACGGTGCATRTCCTTTTTAAAGCATCCTGTAGTTTGAACGGTATTTGGTTTAATTGTTTGGGTGTTTTTTAAGAGGAAGATCAAGTGAAAGAGGATATAAACAGATTTAGTTGATGGGAATAGATCTGCATGGATACTGCCATAAAGAAAATAATGTGTATGATATGTGCTTAGCATTGTGAAAATTATTATTTAGGAGGCTGACCTGGTAGCCCTCGGGCTGCCCTCACATAACTCTTTAATCTTGCTATTTTTTTTAATGGTCCTCCCCAAAATTATCTTTTGGAAATTGAGGTTACAGAATATTTTCTATCTGATCAGGTTTAGATCATCTTGTGTAACAGAAATCTAAAGAATAAATCAGGATAGTCAAGAGACTTACGCTGTGTGTAAATACAATGGAAAGTACAACTCAAACTGTCTTTATTTTACATAATGTAAAATCCTCATTCTGTCAAGAAAAACTGTTTTAAGTGACCTTTCAACACTGATTTCTTTTTTCCTACCTTTTTAATTACCTTTTCKTAATACAGTGGGCAGCAAAAAGTARTAAGAGCTGCCTTCTTGGCTGAGTTGGAGGTTAGTTATTTTAGTGATGCTAGTATAACATCCTTATTTTTAGCAGCTTTAAAGCCAAGGATCAYAACCGCATAATTACTGCCATGTCAGTTTTAGTTAGAAGTTGTATTAAATTGTATTCGCGTCRGATTGGGATAGTTGATTTCAAGCTTTGCAGCCCAGTTAGAAAGTAACAAATCATTGGTAGCAACTGCTCCTCGTCCGAGATTACGCGGGATTTGCGACCAAACGTAACATCTGCTGGGTGGGTTCTGCAGGCGCAGCAGTGGGTGCAGACTCTACCACGAGTAACTCCTGCGCACCCAGGCTGTCGCAAGGATACAAAGGGCGTATTATGGGCTCTTCTTCCCCAGTGGGGTGAACAGGATTTCCTGTGTCTCTTGTACAGCAAGAACATCAAATGTACTACTGCGACATTGCCATAATTGTTTAAAATAACAATTTTTGTGTGTACCTGAGATTTCTTTTTAGCTCTTTACAGTTTAGCTGGTTTACCTGTGGTGGTTTTTTCTTCCCTAAGGGCTGAAACAAATATATTTGGAAAATATTAATACTTAAGTATTAGGCTTGTGTCAGTATTTGCCAGTTGTAACTACTAGCAGTGTTCAAAGCCGAAGTACAGAGTKAGAGGGCGGTGGGGTTTGGTTGGTTGGGTTTTGTTCCTGTTTACCATTCAATCAACTTTGTCCTCTAAGATTATGTTTAGACTGAAAAACAYATGCAAGTATTTGGGCAACTTTATAGCTAGAAAAAAAAGATAAACTGCATAGGAAAGACTAGTCAAAGCGTGAGCAAATAAAATGCAGCAGGTTGCATTCATGGTTCAGAGTGTACAGGTGACTTTCATGGAAGCACACATGTGGAAACCAYCTCCTGCACTGGATAGTTTTGCAAGTTTATCAACATTTACTTATGCACTCTGCAGGATGGAGGTTTTGTTTCACTACTTTCAGGGAATATAGAAATTGGAAAGGTTTTCGCGTGTTGAACTAGAATGACCGCTATTTAAAAATTCAGCAGTTTGCCAGTCYAAAGCAGAAATTGCTGTGGTTACTGTAACTAGGTGGTAAATGTKTGCTGACTCCAAAAACTATAGTATTTTTTTTCTCAGTACTGGTATCCCCTAATGAATATATGAACATAGTAAACCCCTTCTGACCAGCTAATTTCTACAGTATTTACCTTGTAGAAGCAGAAACTTGTATTAAAAAAAGTTGTCTCTTTCTCTACAATTAGTAATACCCCACAGATTATCAGAAAAGTTTTGGATCTGAATTAGTCTAGTGCCAAAGTAACAGGATTAACTGTACCCATGCAAGATTGGAATTGGATCTCTACAGGCCTAGAACTAGACAAACAAACTGTGAAAGAAACTTGTTTCAGTTTGTGGGATGTGTAAATGTATAGAAAAAAGGTTGACKTGCAGCTTAAAGACATTCCTATTCAAAGGCTTCAGTGAAAAACGAGAGCCTTTTCAATGATCTGGAAGTTCAGTGTTGCATCTGCAAGACTGAAATGACATTTGCTGCATGGCTTTTAAGACTGTTCCTTTCAGGAAGATTTTATTGCAGCATACAGCTGGGAACAAATACTGATTAGCTGGCTGCATAATGAACCTCATCTTTTGCTAGAGAGATAAAATGCTTCTGGATTTTCAGAGAGGCTATTTTCTGCTTTTGACACTTTTAAAGCATGGTCTTAAAATCCCTTCGACACTTWATTTTTTTTAAAACACAACATACTGACATTTCCTGTCTGTAGAAGGTAGTCCCTTGCTTCTTGACAGTCTTAACGAAATACCTGTCTTTTCCTCTCTAGAGAAAGGCTAGCAGTCGGATGCTGCCAGTTGGCTCAGCTGGAACATACTATTAAACAGTGCAACGCGTCTGCTCACATGGAAGCCAAAAACAGGGGCTGGCTGTGATACTTCAGGCAAGGTTTGGAGCTGTGGTGCTYGCCCGCTTCGCTTTCTTTCTCCAAACCAAGTACAACTCTGGTGGGGAAAGGAAAAGTATCAGAGGAGCCCCAAATTTGCCTTTTTTTCCTTGATGGTGCTGTTTTATATTTGTTGAGTTAAAGGAAAAAAACAACAGGTTACACATGTAAATCATTAGAAGTCAGAATTTCTAAGAACTGCAACCTAGTAGAATTTTCTGTCTCTGGCTGGATACGGCAAAAGCTTGGTGTCCACCAAAAACACTAGTTTAAAATACCACTTCTAAACTCCCAAAGAGTTAGTATTACCTATTTTTGAGAGGTTAGATCTGTTGTTAACGTTCATACAGCAAAATGTGTGAGGTATTTGTTTTTGCAGCTAAAAATGGATGAAGGGGAATGGGAAAAGGTGAGGGGAAAAAAAATGTGATACCTAGGACTCTGAAAGGACTAAAATCAAAAGCAGTTGACTGTTAAGTCAGATATCCATGATGTTTACTATGTTTTACTACCCCTTACTGAAATGAAGGATTTAAACATGGAAAGGGTGTCTGCCCTGTATTCTGCAAGAGAAGATGTAGCATAGGGAAGGAAATGGATTTTTTTCTTAAAAAAAACTTAATGCAGATGTGTATCCTTGACCTCTTTTTAGTGTTTTCACCAACCTATGTACAGTATTTAATCTGACCTCTTCTGGTTAAAAAATTCCTTAAGCCAGTGACAGTGGTGAAATCCATATCAATGCTTGTAATTAAGCTTATCAATTATAAATAATAACTTTTAAGTTTTAGAGGAAAGTTATGTTTTTCCTTGTTTAAAATATCCACTTAATCTTAGTAGCTCTCATGCAATAGGAATTCACTAGAAAAACTCTTGGAGAAGTCTCTGTCCTTCAGTTATCCTTTCTTGTAAAGGCAAGGTTTTTGTCCTCTGCAGGTTATAATCAATGACTTCCCTTGTCATAGCTGTTCAGGTGACAGTTCTAGTTGAATGCCTGAGTTGTTGCTTTCCAAAATTGATTCAAGTCAATGAAACTTTCTAAAAGCCATTTTCAATGCTGCTGTGGCCTTCAAAGCTACCTCTTCAATGTATGTATTTGTACAGAGATAACTGGTACAGTTCTAGATGTTTATTTTAATATTAACTTTTGGATGTATTTGTAAAGTCTTGACTGTAAAAAAAAATCTAACTTATTGTTTTAATAAATAGTTGATTGTAGATGGCTGTGGTGCTTTGAATACATTCTCCCTGTTTGTCTGAAGCTGTCATTGTGTGAGACTTTGCAACCATAGAATCAAACTTGTGTGTGTATGAACTGTTCCCTTAAAGAAAGGACACCAACATGTCTCAGAGCAATCCAGTGGTGCAAGGATTTCCCAAAGGTACCTTTAATGTGTTTGCATCACAGCAGCAAGCAGTAAGTGCTAATTTTGGCACTGGGAGTTAGATGTGCAGCACTACACATTAGACACCAAGTCATCCCAACCAACATTGTATCCAGGTGAATAGAGAAAGTGAACTACAACATAGTACTATGAGCACATACGAAATCAAGTAATCTGTATTCTAGCACAGTTTCAGCTTGTAGTATTAGAAAAATAAACCTAACAGCATTACTGATCCGGTGAATACCTTTTCTTTGCCGACGGGAAATAGTTTAAAAACCATGAGAAAAACCCCACACTTTAGTTCTTGTTCTACAAATGTTAGCTCAACTGTAGTAATAAAACTGCTGTACATAAAGCACTCTCTGCACTTTTGACAAAATAGTTGGAGCCAAAGTAATTTTTTCAATACTAAAAAGTCACAGCTATGTTGTATGTTCAGAAACTCCATTCAAATCTAATGAAAGTGTTGCATACTAAATTACAATATTGTAGCAGAGGCAAAAGCTTAGAAGCTCATGTACAGTGGTAAGTTAAGTGTCCCACTCACGTCTCTATGAACTCCAAGATTGTCTCTTTGCTTCAATAACCCTTTATCTGCCATTTTCATTTCAACAGATAAAATACTCTGCTGAGTATATAAAAACTGTTATAAAAAGGCAATCAATCATAAAAGATTAGGTATTGGCAGGCATGTCAGCTTTTTGTAATAAAAAAAATAGCCATTATATCTATTTAAATAAGGCTTCTTGTTACAGATTGTTCCAGTTACTAAGGAAAAACAAGGCCTGATGAAACAACTAACTACCCCCCCAACAAACCTTACACTTCCTGCCCCATAGACACATTCTACAGAAAAAAAGTCATTTAATGTGCAAAGTGGCAAAACAAACACTGGGGGAAGCTCTTGAAATGATAAGCCCAGTCTAGCTTCTCTTGCAGTATCTTCAGAATCTTTTTTAAAAAAAAAGAAAAATATCTAAAACAAAGTTCTAAAATACACAAAAACCCTTCATGGTGATATTCTTTCCGAAACAAATATATACAGCACATTAATATGCAATATGCAAAAGCTTGGTGTTGCTGTCGGCAACATTATGCCCTCCCCAACCCTATTCACAAGTGTACCTCTACTAAAACACAATTACATCACTAAGCCTGTTAGTTTGAAACGGGAATTTAGATCACTCAGAACGTGTAGATTTTTGTGTAGGGGCTCCATTCATTTGATTCCGGGTTGTAGACTTCCACCGTGTTCAGGAATTCGTTGCCGTCAAAGCCCCCAACCGCGTAAATGGTGTTTGCCACAGTCGTGATGCCAGCGTTGCTCCTCGGCGTAGTCATGCTTGCCATCATCTTCCATTCATTCTTAGCAGGGTCATACACCTCCACGCAGCTCACGGCGTGGGAGCCATCAAAGCCTCCACCAACAAAGAGTTTCCCTATGAAAAAGGAATAAAAGGGGTGCTTAACTGCTCAGCACCAAGCATATCACCAAATACAGAGAACTTTCCAGGCAGACAAACTAAGCCAGAACAAATGAATTTAAGATTTCTAATAGGAAATATTTGCCTTATTCAGGTTCTGAAGTTAGACTAGTAACCTGCTTCACCTCTCTTTATCATTAGAACTCTTGCACCTATTCTGGAGTAATTTCAGCCCAGTTCAGATTCAAACAGAAGCTGCACGGTGATGTTTTCGAAAAGAAACTCCCCAAAATCAAGTTTCTCAGTTYGCTGGTTAGTTTTTATTTTCACTGAAGGCGCCGTCAGTTTCCTTCTGTATCGTCTTCTCCCTAGCAAGCAACACGGCTTTGCGTTCTATTGGCACCGCAGCTTAGCTAGCCCGAGGGGCCAGCGAGGACCCTGAAGCCTACCATCGTGAACAGCCACTCCAGCTCCTCGTCTAGCCACGTTCATGGGAGCAATCAGGGTCCAGGTGTTGTTCTCCGGATTGTAGCGCTCGACGCTGTTCAGGCAGTTCCACGACTCTGCTCCTCCGATGATGTACAAATACCCACCTAGCTCACATACTGCAGACTGATGTCTCCCTGCAAGTCGAAAGCCGTGAGTTACTGCCAGCCACCGCAGTCGCACGCTAACACCACGCAGCGGCTGACACTTGATAAATAAAGAATTAAAATTCTTTAAGATTAGATACGCATTTTTTCAACAGCTTCTCTTCCCTCCCCTTCTTAAACTACACAGCAAACTCACGGATATTAAGGGGGGCACAGCTCGTCCAAGATTTTGTTACAGGATCAAACACATCACAGTTCTTAAGTCCCTTTTGACCATAAGGATCTGAGCCACCAACAATGTACAGTTTTCCATTCAGGGCACATACTCCTGTTCACAGAAACAGGAAAAACAAGTAAACTCATAAATTAGTAGGGGGTGGGGATGGACAGACAGACAGACAGTCAATCAACTGCAGATGTGTTACCTGCATTGCAACGATTGGTTCTCAGTTCTGGAACAGGAGTCCAGTCATCTATTTCTGGCTCATACATTTCTCCACAGCTCAAGTCATCTGAGTGACCGTTTGACCCACCCACAACATACAGCTGCCCCTAAAATGGAAAAAATAAGCATCTGTTTTGCATATTAAAAAACAATTCAACTCATTATTACTTTATTAACCTTGTTAACTACAGTAAAACAACTTATATTACCATATTTATTAAAGTTTGCCACATTTGYTCCACCTACTTCAAGCTATTTACATAATTCAACATTTTCATCTACTCTCCACCCACACCACATACCATCAGAACTGCCATCTGGAATCGAGCTCTTGGTGTTCTCATAGGCGCGATGAAAGTCCAAGAGTCCTTCTGGGGATCGTAGCACTCCACAGTGCGCAAACACTCCTCTCTGTTATACCCACCTAACACCAAAAGCAAAAGGTCAGATGGTAGCAAATTTCCAAAGACAACTGCTTGGAAGTTAAGAACACTGGCTCTGTAAAACAGCCTACACGGCTGCAGAAGACGCTGTATATTTCTTTCCAACTCAGCAAGTTGTTTGAAAGAACTATTTCTTTTACCTGCAGCTATTAGCTTGCCATTAAGCTCAGCCGTCCCCAATCCAGATCGAGCGTACTGCATAGGAGACATGGGCTTCTCTATCACATCGCTTGGCTGAAGCTCGAAACTCAGGCTCTTCAGCAGCCGCGGCGTGCTAGTGGGAGAGCTCTGAGGGCTGTTACGTCCGTGCAGGAATATTACACACAGCACACCATCCAAGACAGCAAGACACAGATAGGTATTACCTGTAGTCAGGAGAAAAGACCAATATATTAACATTTTAAATGGATACCACCAAGGGGCTTATGATTATGCTTCTTCCCTACTTTGTGAGAAAACACTATTATTACTGTTTAGGGTTACTGCTTCCAAGTGTTAAAGAACACTGTTTTTAAAGATGGTTAATGCAGTGCTCAAAGTATGCGAGATGGCAATCTCAAGAGGTGCAAGGAGAAAGTTTCCTCCCACACACTGCAAATAACTCATTAAAGAAAGAACGTTTGTCTACAGTTTGGACTCACGTGGGCTCTGGAATGGCCTAATAGAGCAAGATTTGGATGGTCCAAGTTTGGCTCCAGTTCTATCAGAAACATCTTACGAATTATTCGCCAAGTTACTTGATTTGTGTCTATTACCTCATGAGTAAGAAAGAACATTTCTGTATTTCTTACAGATGTTAAAGAGGATCCCTAGTGCAAATGGGGTGGTAGATACATAATACTAGGCATCTTTCAGACCAACCAAACCAACCAAACCAACCAAAACCACACACACACACACACACAGATACTCACTTGATGTTTTCTCTGAAGCAATGATTTTCCATTCATGTTTAGGACTCTGAACAGTAGCATTTGGAGAAAGACTTCCAGAGGAGCTGCTACTTATCTGCTTGTGATCATTCTCACGTGGTGGCTTCTTCTGCAAAAATCAAAAGGCAGCTACAGAAACCTAGCCAGAGACCACACCTCGTTCTACCTTTACTTCTCTGATCTGAGCTATTCAAGAGAACACTTTATCTACCACCTCTGCAGAGCATCATTTATAGCACACCTAAAATAAAACATCTTACCTGCCTACTCAACAACCACGGCTGAGAACATCCTATGCCTTGGTACTCATCWCAGCCTATGATCACTACTATTGTGCTGCTAGTCTCTGACCACAAATCATTTTGAATTCCTGGAGAAGTCAAGTATGCATTATTATTAGAATTTTCAGATCTAAGAAAAAGCCTACAGCAATTTGGACAGAAATTATTTCCAACCAGAAGCCTAACTTGCAAATTCTGCCTCTGCAACTCAATTATATAATGCTACTTGGAAGTGAATTAACTATTCTCTTCATCCCCTGAAGACAAATTAATTTCGCCTCAGTTCCCCTCTGTGCTTAGATTATTCTTGGATTTTACTCCCTTGATGCTTTCTGCCAAGAGATCTCTGGTTTCTTTTCTTCTTCAGTTTAATTTATACTGTAGTTTATACTATTTCGCTAAATTAAAAGGTGCATAGAAGTAAAAATCTGCATGTCATCTCCCTCCTCCCCTCCTCCTTTTTTTTTTTTTTTTTTTTTTTTTTTAATATCATAAGAACCAGATCCCCTGGAATGTACATGATTTTTCTAAACACTGTCATAAGACTTCTGAAGTTTATCACCTAACTCACACTTCTCTGTATTAGGTTATTTATAGCAATTTGACACCTGGCAACAAGTTGACACTCGGCTCCGCATGATAAACAATTTATTTGTGGGTAGCATGTTTTTTATTTCTGAATCTTCCCAATTTACAGCCTATTCTCCTACCCTAAAATTGCCTTGATAGACTCAATTTCAAAAACTTACAGCTTTTCCAGACCCATTATCTATGGGTTTCTTGGATTAGTTCTCTTGACTGTGGAAGACTTCCAAGGGTTGGATGCAAGTTTCCAAAACTGGTAATTCTAATTACCAGAAAGAATATAAAGAGAGAAAGAGAGAGACAACTCCCTAGCCTCCTTTCTGAAAGTAGTTTTTTGAAACGTTATCTGTCAGCTTCTAAGTATTAAAATGAGTAGCAATCTAAAGTTATGACATCTCTTACAGTTTATTAAAAACAATTAAGATTAGCTGGCTCCTCCTTTTCAGTTCTTTTCGCTTCTAAAATCCATGTTCCTGGATGAAGAATATTTTGTATAAATGATCTGCGAAAAACTTAAGGAAATGTACTTTTGTACCAGCACATTCCACAGTTATCATTTAAAATATTAACATATATTGGCTTCTAGCTCACACTCTTAATTTGTGGAGAACAACTGGTAATTTAGATCTATTAGCCCTTGTTTCTTAAGCAGCCTCAGTTGTGCTTAGCTGTGTTTTACAGGAGTTGAGAATTAATGTTGTATCCGGGTAGAGTGACCTCACCCCCAAAAGTCATCTCAAAAAGCAGTAATTTGTACACAGTCAAAGCATCAGCTATCTTTAAGCCAGAAATTATCTACTGCTGCTTTTTAAAAATCTCTTATACACTGTCAATGTGGCTTAAAAAGATGCATGGATGCTGGAATCTGAAGGACTAGAATTTATCTGATGCCTAGAATGTTTTTCTACGCCAAAATTTTAACAGCTGCGTAAACCATTTACATAAGTGGGCATACTGCCAACCAAACAGTCCATGATTCTTTTCAGTCTCTTAAATACGATTTCCCATACATCTCTACTAAGCTACATAAGCTCTTGCTATAGCTGACTGCTTTACTACCTTCTCTTTCTTCTGACAGCCTAAGATTAAGTTTGAAGTCTGAAGCACTCCATTCTGGAAGGACTCGCTCTGTTTCAGTCTGCCAGACCAACCGGAGGCAGAAACTAAATCATTGCCTCCAGTGGTTTTGAGAAGAAAAAAGATTCCCGTAACGTATTTCACCATTAAAGCTACTCTACTTGCTGCAAGACACAAGACTATGTGCTGTAAACTGCTCCAGTCTTCCTGAGGTTACCTCGGACTGTCTGCAATTGGTACCTGCACAAACTGAATGTGGTCATCATCACTGCCATACACCTCAGCCTGTCCATCTAGCAGATTTCCATCAAGCAGCTTGTGATCAGCTGAGTAGTACAGCGTTTGAACCTGCAAAAACAACAACAGAATACCCATGTGGCTACCGTCTCCACTGCTACTTAGCTACAGGCAGATTACAAAAGGCAGTCGCCAGCATACTTCTCGTCATCTCATCTCAATCTAGCAGAATGACAAAACTAAAAGGAAGCAGATGTCATGGTGGCAATCTTCTAACACTGGGTGAAGGTTCCTTGCTTTCTCAGCTTGAAAGAAATCTTCATTTTCCAAGGACTTCTACTGATTTTCCAGCACAGAAACATTAGACAAGCAGGATGTACATTAATTTGCAGAATTATACAAATTCATAATCTCATGCAAGCATTTCTGTTATCCCCGCAAACAAGTTTTCTGCTTTGAAAAATACATATACGTATCTCGATCGGAAAAAAAAAAAAAAGAGAGAGAAAAGCCAACAGTGGTCTCTAAAAGAGAGGTACAGGGATGAGGGAAGACAACACATATTTAGGGTCTGGAAAAACTGTTGTCCATGACTAAACATCAGATGGAATTGTTTCAGTGAAACGCATCTGAATTTCAGTATAAATCAAAACGTTTTAAAAGAGTTATTCCAAGGGGAAATATACACATGCTAACATATGACAGTATCAAATGTACTTTTGCTTATACAAAAGCATTTTGAAGATCTATTACGCCTGTAATAACAAATGAGGAAAATTTTGTGATGTTTCAAGGATTTTTTTTAAATAAAGTCCACTCTTTACAGCCAATTAAAAATTTAAGATTCCCCACTACTTTTTTCCATTAGAAACTGCCCAGGCTACATCTATTATGAGTATTCAAGAGTAAAGCTATTTAACAACACACAACTTTCAAAATAATATATCCTGTAAAGGAGTAAGTAAACACCATTAAATCATCATCATCGTTCTCTGCCCACAGCGGATTTTCTTAGGAGAACTGGGGCAGGACTGCTGCTTCTGTACGTGTCAATACACTCGAGGTTTCTTCTTGGTTCTTCAGCCTTGGTATCCTAGTTTTGTTAATAAACCTATGGGGAGATAAATCAACGGGGAGGAACAACCATTAGAAGCTTTTACCTACTTCTCATTTACAAGCAAAACCTGCAAAGGAAAACATCAAGAATCTACAGCAAGTTTCCGTACCACCTCCCCAATTCTAGAGCCAGATACATGCCACTTTGAAGTTACTAAACAGCAAACAGTGAGCAAAAAGAGGAAAGCAGAAGACCAGACTGAACAGTTCATTCAGCTCACCTGAATACCCCCCCAGTTTCTCAGCTTAGGGGTACCTACAGTAAAATTTAAATTCTTTAGGGTCATAGTTTTAAAAAGTGGCGAAAAAATACGAAAAAAGAAAAAWAAAGGGATCATCCTTCATATTGATTTAAGGTGTTTAATCCCATTTTCTTAAAGACTAACCTCTTCCATTAGATCTTCCAGGCTGTCTCCATTCTCCCAGATGCTGCGCTGTACCCAGTTGATTACCTTTGTGTATAATTTGCCATTGCTGGGTAGACCTACATTGTCTTCAAGCATTACTTCAAGCTTGAAGTAATAAGATAAAAGGAAGTGAGTTATTGAGTAATTTACTGTGTAGATTTTACCATTATATTTGTACCATACTGTACTTTACACAGTGAGCATCACTGCTTAAAAGAATACTCTTGCTTTACTGCAGAGCTAGAAAACACCATCTACTAGGGGCTTTCAGCTTATGCTGCAGCAACTAGAAAGCATGTTTATACACAAATGCAGTTGTGTTTTATGCTTTCTTAGAAAGAGGACACATACTGTCCACCCTACAGTTAAATTTTACATTAGTATGACTATTAAGCAAATCAAGTGTTCCCATGGTTTTGATATAACTCAGAACACATGAAGTGCTCGTACTCTCAAAGAGATAGTGTAACGATTCCTTGCGTTGCTATATAGAAATGTAATTTTTAACTTCCTTCCCTCCACCAGAATCACGTGCCAGAAACAAGCCTACAGACTTAAACTAACCTTTAACCGCGGAAGTTTGAGAAATTCCTCCTGTTCTGAAATATGCAAAAGATGTTCCTGAATGTAGCCATCAATCTTGTTCAACAAACGCAAGTCTCCCATACAGCTTGCAAAGTTTCGGTAAGAGATGCAGCTCTGAACATCCATCTTAGAGAGCAAGTAGTCACCACAAACCTGTTAAGAAAGAAGGCTGCACTGTAATTTACAAGCAGACAAGATTTTTACGTGTATAAACTACTCATCCAAAACACAGCAACTGTTTGCTAACTGCAGAATAGTCACAGTTTGTCCCTCCGTAAAACAGCACTCTAAATGAAATGTTGCCTACCATGAGAATAAGCCTAAGTTAAAAGATACTACTATACATACATATATAGCTTAAACAYACATATACTCTCACCCCATGCTTTTCTTTTGAACATCTGTTCAAAACTGTTTGTCTGCAGTTTAGTGAAGATAAGAATCCCAATTTCCTTGTCAAAAGTATCCCACTTGTAACAAGAGTAAGTATTTATAAACTCAAGTCCTAGAAAACTTATGGCTGAGAGCATGGAGATTATTCCTTTTTCATATACGACTGACACAGATTTACAGGTCTAATTATGCCCTTCATAACAACCAAGCACACCACCATCTTCTACAAACTCAACTAAGTTATGTAACCAGTTATGAGTGGAACAATTCTGATTATACTGGTGCATAAATACAAAACATCAACAAGCCTTTCAACAGAAAGGTAACTCAGGTGGAAGCGTTACATACTGGCATCACTCAGATCAATACTAAGCTACTGAACACCTAAGGAAGGTTAGCAGCTGATACGCGCTTTGACAGAATAATTAACTTTTTTTCCAATTAAACATCAAAAAGCATAATGCTTCTGCTCTGTGAGAGCAGAAAAGACTTCTGGAAGAGTTGAAAATTGTACCTGTTTAACTCTCTCCATCTTCAACTTCTTTGCTGCAGAGTATACATCTTTCACTAGTTCTTTATCAGCTTTTAACCTATTGAAAAAATATCATTTCATTACTTTGATTTTTAATTAACATCTACTTTCTTTAATTTCTCAGAAAAATACTTACTGAGCAGTATAGGCATAATTCAGTAAAACTTCAACAGCTTCTGGATTGAGATCATCAAACTTAACATGAGAAATTCCATGAGAATCACTGTCACTATTGAAGATTTCAAACAGGTAGGGACTACAGCAAGCTAGCACAGCTCTGTGTGCCAGCATCTCATGTCCACATACCTATGTATAAAATACAATCAAGAAACCCACAGGCCATTAAACATTTTAAAACATATACTACCATAACAGTGTAAAGGCATACCCAAGATGAATATCACACTTCAAATATTTTTTTTAAAAATCAATACTCAATGCTATCTTCAGTTTACCTCAGATAGCTGGGGGGGGGGGAAATATATACTTTTAAAATATATAAGTAAATATATACTTGCATATTGAATATATGTATAATTATAATATACATATAATATATATATAAGTAAATAAGTAAATATACACACATATTTACATAAAGCGTGTGTGTGTATGTATGTGTATATATATATAAAAAATATTGCTTTGATCAGAGAAGGGAAATCAATGTATTTGAAATGTATTTTCCAGAAAAACTGGGTTCTAAAATCTCATGTCTCAATCAATGGAAAAAAATAGCATGAAGAAGAAAAAAAAATTCAACCGTTATATTTAGGATGAAAAGAATTACCTGGAGTCGAACATCACAGAACTGACCACTTTTACGTAAGGCATTTAGTTTGGCAACAGATGACTCGATGAAATTTTCATCCTCAAACATCAAATATCCATTAGGAATCATTTTGCTATTGTTTTGGCTGAAAATAGAATAGGTGAAGTTCACAGATCCATTTTGCTTCAGTATAGAAGTATTATTAACACTTCTTTCTCAAACATCAAACATCCATGAGAACTTTTTCAAATCATCAAACATCCATCAAACATCTATCTACTTCATAAAAGCCTAGATGAGCACTACTGATGATAAGGACTGTTGACAACAATCCTGCATTGACAGAGATGGCCTGGATTAATAACTTTCAGAGAGTAAGACTAACTTTTAACGTGTCCACATCACTTCAGTAAGTTCCAAATCCAAACTAACTGCTGAACATGTGCTAGCCCCACAGGAATAAGCTTGGAATCATGGATTACATAAGATACTTTATTCTCCTCTATGAATATCAGATTTAGTAGATTCATCATTATTTTCTGCTCACTATGAAAGATGTCATACTGTCCAATTTCATTTTTGCATGGACCTAAGAAAACAGCTATGTTGAAAATAGTAAAAATCGAGAATTTAAAGTGTCAAGGAAGCAGAACAGCAGCTATGAAAATACAAAACCACCATTCACCTATTTAACTGTCAGAGTAATGACTTAACTCATGATTTTTAGTTACTCTAAAATATTTTAAAGAATGTAACATCAACAAAACTGATCAAATGAAATATATTCTGGGCATATATTTTAAGTCATCATGAAGCTAACAAACACTTCACCTGAAAATCTTACCCACATACAAACATACCACCRCAGGCAAATTGGAACACAAAAAGTTTTGCTAGGTAAAGTCCACTTTACAAACATGGAGCTAAATTAAGAACACTAAAATACAACCCTTGAATGGGTAGCATCTGAGATGACCTATATATCTGAAATAACGTCAGCTTCCTAAGTTTAAGTTGCTAACAGATGCAAAGTAGAGATTTCTCAACAATTTTATAGGAGGGAAAAAAAAACACCTATGTGGCATACCTCAAATACTTCCAGCAATGATGGTACTTCCACCTGAAGTTTAAGAAAATTCTAAAGATCAGACTTCAAAAAAAAATTTAAAAGAGAGTGCACAGCAAAAAAGAATAACAAGCCCTACACAAAATAAATCTAGCTTTAATCCACTTAATTTAAATTGACTTGCTACACAAAGCACTTGACCCTAAAATGGTCACTCTCAAATGTTTCCATTCGCATACATTTTCATAGGTCTGATTTCAGGGGAAAAAAAAAAGTAACAGAATTTGAGCAAAACTATTTCTAATCATATACACAGCTAACAGTAGTATTAACTTACCTAGTAATGTATTACTGCAAATTTATAACTGGGAGATCTTAAAATAATCCAATGGTATCACTTTATTAAGACAGAGCACTTCAATGTCAATATCTTCTGACAGGGAAGATGTTTGTTGAAATGCAAGCAGACGTGTCTTTGCAGCTGCTATACGGATTCCAAAACTATCAGGCTTAAAGATGATGTAATGAAGTCCTTAAGAGCTATAGACATGAATTTCTTCTGTGATAATCATGCATCATAATCTGTAATAAAAAAATAATTATTAAGTAAGGATAAAATATATTACTACCACTATTTCAGATGAAACTTTGTCAAATGGGATTGTGAATCCTCCCAGGGTTGGGTGCTTATGCTGGGCTTTTTGGGAGGGGAGGAGAAGGAAAGGGCAGGAGCAGCGGGGAGGGAGCAGGCAACGAACATGCACTCTGAAACCTCTCTCAACCCTGACCCCACTTCAGGGAAGCACTGCCCATTTCTTCCAGTGTGCTCCCTGTGGCAGCTCCACAACTATATTCGTATCTACACACTAAATGCCACATTGCGAATCAAGTTTCCTGAAAAAAAACAGACGCAGCTCATTTTTTCTAGGCAAAAAAATAAAAGTCATTCACGTTGTAAGAAGAAAGCTCCACTATTTAATGCCTGGCCAACACTTAAAACATGATAATTTTGTCAGAGATTGTACCTGACAGTCTCTAAACAGATCAGCGTATCAGGCATGAAACAGTAATTCTCAAGAGCAGTAGGGGGCATCATCCTACAGTATTCTCCCCCCATTAACACAGAAAAATTGCTTATTTCATTAAACACTTCAATATTCAAGACTGTATTTCAATAGGTAGATAAACAGGTCAAAATAATTGCTGATAATTTTTTTAAATTTGGCTRCTAGAAAAGGCATGAACACATTCACATAAAGGAGGAAACAACCTCTCTAGAACAAGCAGTGGCATCTATTTGTAAAATAATCCCCAGTGCAGGGAATACTATTGAAACACTATCCTAGGGACTACAACTTTAACATCAACACACTTTGTTAAGAGAAAATCTCCATACATTTAATTTATTTTTACTACCCTACAGGCATATAATGAAACTGAAATCTATTTACCAAATATTATTTAACTGTAAGTATTTGGAAGTCGGCACTTCCTCCTTTCTTGCTACAACTGGTATAACTTTTTGAATTTCTAAAGGAAACAAAGTGTTTCACTTCCTGAAAACAGAAGCAAGCTGTCTGATGTCCATGCTTTCCCCAAAGATTCAACTCATTTGAAACATTCTATTATTAGCCATACAGGGATATTATTTCAACAGAAGTGTTGCAATGAATTAACATAAAAAGAATTATATTTCTTCAATACTACCCAGAAATAAACAGAAGAACTGCCACAACGACACCTCTGATTTTATAATTTCAGGTGTTAAAACTTCCACTTTGATTACAGGTCCATTTCATATCATTCAGATACAGCTAGGCTTATTTAGCTAAATACAAATTATTTATTTATTTTTATTTTTTAAAAAGGCAAGGAAGACAAATTCTTAATTCCAAAAGCTGCACTACATAATCAATATATGACCATGACCATTCTGGCAAAAAAATCAGGCCTACCTGACTGCCTCATCTCTCAGAAGAGGTTTTTTTACTGTTTACTGAGTAGAGGTCCATAACAAATTGTTTACTGCTCTATCATCCAAACAAACAGGCTACTTAGTCTGTTCATGCACTACATTGTACATTCCCCCATATTTGTTCCTCAGGAACTGTTGCGAAATACCAGTATTGAGGCTATTGAGAGATTTCAAGGTATATGACAATTATCAAAATAATTTCAATTAAATTACAGAATTGCCCTCAATCAGTTTTTCCCTCTGGCACATTTTGCACATTCTGCCATCACAAAAGAACTTTATTTCATCTTTAGTGCTGCAGCTTTGCCCAATGTACTTGCATATGACCTTCAGGACCTATAAAGGGCACCGAAAACAATTATGGGTTGAAAAAGAAGATTTGCCTTTTAAGTCTTCCTTTGTACATGAATTATATATATATATATATATATATATATATATATAATATTATATATATATATTATATATAATATATATATATATTATATATTTATATATCTACACACACATTATATATATACAAAGTAAGTGTTGCAGTGTATATGCATGTGCACCCATATATGTGTGTGTGTGTATAATATACATATTTTTCTTACATTCAGGCATATAATATTACTGCTTAATCCAAACATGCAGGAATGTGAACCTCTTAATTATTACTATAACATTTTAATATGGCTTGATGTGAATGGCAAATACTGGCTTTCATGGCTAATATTAGTCAAAAGACATTAAATAATAAGCATATTCGTTATTGTCCACACTCTTTTTGTCTTGGAATATTACTACTAGGATAATTGTTTTAATCAGTTAAAATTCAATGAAAACCCAAGAACTACTGCATATTCTGTACTAAAGCCTGTGAACAGATACTACAAACAAATTCCTTTCTAGAATTATCTTTCTGAGACATAAATAACCGTCACTAACAGTTTAGTTTGATTTTTACCTCTGTTTTTTTCTTGCTCACTGCATCGAGAACTGACAGCAGTTTTATAGTAATCCTTCATGATTTTCATCTTTTAAGTGTGATAATCAGATAACTGCAAGCCAAGTATGAAGTCTGATGTTTCTGAAATGATTACTTTTCAAACTTCATCAAAAAACCCACAGTTAATTAAATATTTTTAAGCTACAGAATTAACCTGCCAGAACCTGAATAACATATTTAAGAAATTTTTTACTTGAGAGCAGGCCCATTTCCTGCACTTATTTTTAAGATGAAGCGAAAGCACAGAAGTTATACATAAACTTGAGGTTTCCATTCTAGCTTTAAAGATTAATACTGCCTTTGAGCCCAGAGGCACCACTCTCAATCAAGACTCCATCATGCTAGGTATAATACTGTACGAGATTCGGACGGGATAGAAGCCATGAAGCATTCACATGGTGTTCCAGTGCTACAGCTGTACCCAAGTGGAAGAATGCCAGTAGTCAAATGACTGTCCAGCTGGTAGATTAGAATATAAAAAATCTCAGTATGTGCACATCGGTGTTTAAGAGAATTTTACAGGCATTTGGACTCAAAGACTGTTTTTATTTCTTACATGTGCCAGTAGACCATGAAAGAACCACAGCCCATGCACAATACACACTAAACAGCATAAATTTCTTGCAGATAATTTGACTTCCAAAGCAGAAAATTTCCCCTTTCTAAGCTTATTTTTTCCATTTCAGTTTAAATATATTCAAAGCAGCACTTACAAAGACTCACCTAAATAACTATGACACTAAAACTTCTCATCCTCCAGTAAACTCTCCTCTTTAGATGTAACTTACAGACATAAATACCAGCAAAATATGATTAGCCCAGACCTAAATGACCAGATGAGCAAATAAATATCAGGATTACCATTTAAATTGTTAATTGTATTTAGAATTTCAGATCCCCCCCACTCAATTTTTTTAAACAATATTTCACTGTAGAAAGCACTCCAACATTTAGAAAACTGGGGAATTATGATTACTGTTGCATTTCTCCAAGGACTTCACAGAGTTAGCACCACCTAGGACTCTCCACTATAAAGCCAGGAATGGTACGAGTTGTAGTCTCAGATGAGACTCCGAGATGACAGGTCCCAGAGGCAAGTGTTGAGGCAGAAGACAATACCCCTATTTCCTAACAAGACAGATAAGGTCCACTTATTCATCCTCCTAATCAAAGACTCTCATCCTTATATACTCCACTGGTACTTCTCACGTACTGTATTTAATTAAAAAATAATTAAAAAAATATTTAGTGCAAATTTTGCAGGAACCGTTTTTTTTTAATCAGATTAAGATATTACCTCTTAAACTCAGTAAGTTAACGTTAAATTGGGGAAAGTCCTTTTTAACCTTTCAATGTAAACGCTGATACTTGTTGGTTATGATGATTGACACTTAGTAGACACTTGTTAATACAATAAAAATAATGCAGCTTAACACCACAGCTGGCTGAGAAGTATTTGTTAGCTGCTGTGGGCCTTTCTGCTGTTCAGTCTAAGTCACAAAAAATATAGGTCAGACCTATGACTATCCATAGGCTGCTACTTCAATCAAAATATAAAACCAAGTATCCTCAAAAATTTTATTTCATGAACTCTCATTTATTTATAGTAAAAAAATATGTAGTTCTTTCATGCCTGAATTTTCATTTGGACAGAACATTATGAACTAAATCTTACATCAACATGCTTAACACCACAGCTCAGGCTTAGCTTTTTTACATTGGTAATTTAAAACAAAAACTAATAGAATTCGTATGAATCTTCTTTCGCACATTTATTTTTCCATTACTTCCAGATTAAACCTTTAGTGGAAAATAACTAAGACTTGCTAATGAAATGGTTATATTTCTGTGCTAATCTACTTCAGCCGTGTTCCACCCCTCCCCAAAGCAAGGGGGAGGGGTGAATCTTTGCTACCAGTGGCCAAGCTTGAAGAGAAAGAAAAAGTACTACATACTTTTCCTGAAATCTTTCACATCTATTCCAAGAAAATGGACTATCCTCTAAAAAGAGTAAGTGTACAGTGCTCTTTTAAACACACATTTATGTTTCCAGGCTGAAAAAAAGTTCCTAGAAGCAGTTTCTAATACTAATGTTACTAGTTAGACTATAACTCACAGCTGTAACACACCAGCTTCCTACTCAGTATTAATTTCTAATAATGATGTTCTCCTATGTTTTGAAAATATTATCTTCCATTGTGTCTTACAAAGGGGGCGCAACAGCCAGTTCTACACTTTTTCTGCATTTCATTTTTCCACCTTTTTTTTAAAAAAAAATCTGCACCTCATTTTCCATCTTCTACCTCATACACACTCCTGAGCTCTTTTCCTTTTTTCCTCCATATAGGTTTTCATTTCGTTCCCACAGCCCTTTGAAAGTTTATCAGACAACCAGACAACAGATTTTCTCTCCCATCTGGGAAGTTCTTGCCTCCCCTCCATCACCTGTCCCTCAAAAGTTCAAGTGGAGGCAAGTAAAATTAGATCTATTTACAGTAGTTAAAGTACTGTTTCCTAACTGGAAAGTATTCCTCAGCTGTTGCATCCTGTGCTCCAGAAGCTCAGTTTGTAGCTACAAATCCACTTTCTAAAATTAAATCAACCTCACCATCAGATCACTACATCCTGTTTAATTTTGTAGCTCCATGACAGGAGAAGATAAACATGATGCCCACTTACATCCTTCACTGGAAGGAGGAAAAAAAAAGAAAAAAAAAGAAAAGAAAGTCTTCCCTTTTGCAAACTATTACAATTAAGGAGAGATGTGGTGGTGAATTTCCCTGAGTCTGTCCCTGTTCAGTCCGGGTATCCTTCCCCCTAGCAAAGGCTCAGGTGCCTTGTCTCTCACCTCATCAACATTCTTCCACCCTGCATAAAATTGCAACTACTTCAGTTTTTACATACACAGGAACATGAGACTATTCCCATAAGAGAATAACAGCGAAGGTGCCAAACCTAAGAGTTTTCTATCTTTAAGTACCTTCGGGAAATCCTGAAAAGCAGCCGGGAGCCTGCGCACGCARGGAGAGCAGCCGCCACGCTGCAGCTCCTCCAAACTTGTCAGCGACGGTCACTGGGCACCTCCAGAAGCGCCAACGCGGAGCGGAGCCGGCGCTGCTGCCCCCTTCCCTGCGCCTTCCCCGCACCGGTGCCGACGACACGGTCGCGACACCGGCGACCACCCAGCACACCTCCTTCCGCCCAAAACGTCGGGATTCCCCCCCCCCTTTTTTTTTTTTAACTCCAAGGGGATTGTGACCCCCCCCCCCCACACACACACACACACACTGCAGGCGGTTTACGCGCCGGAGCCGAGCGCGCAACGCTTGACCTTGGAGCGGGGCCGAGGCGCCCGGGCTTTGCCGGGCCCCAGGCGCTAGGGCGGCGCCTCCCCGCCCCCTGCTCCGCTCCGCTCCGCTCCCCGCGGCGGCCCCGGGCAGCGCCGCGGCCCCGGGGAAGGGGCGGCGGTTGTGGCGGGGGGGGGGGGCGCCCGCCGTACCTGGTTTCTCTCAGCGCAGACGATGCTGTTCATATTGGGAGCGTCCAGGCTGCGGGTGAGGCCGACGCGGGAACGCAGCCGCGGGCGGCGCGCAGGGGTAGAGGGAAGGAGAGGAGAAGGAGCCGCGGGCCGAGGGGGACCGGGACAGGCCCAGGGCAGAAGCGCCGAGCCGAGTCGAACCGAGCGGAGCCCTCCTCACACGCCGCCACCGAGCAGCAGGACGTGGCGGAGGAGGCAGCGGCGGCGCGGCGCCCCGCCTCGTATCCGTCCGCCGAGGAGCGAGTGCGGCGACTCCGCCGCCGAAGTGGGTCAGGGGAAGGTGCCCGGCGGCAGAGGAAGGGGAGGGGCGGGGAGGCGCGGCCGCGGGCCCGCGGCTGGGTGCCGCGCAGGCGGCAGCATGGCGGCGGGGGGGGGAGGTGGCGGGGGCGCGGCCGCCGGGCGAGGGGAGGCGGGAAACGGCCGTTACTAACGGTCGCTGCTCGCTCGCGCCGCTGCCGCCGCCGTGTGGGGCCGAGCCCGCGGCGCGGGGCCGCAGAAACGGYGGCTCCGAGAAGCAGCGAGGAGTCCGGCAAGGCCGCGGGAGGGCGGCTGAGGGAGGCGCGAAGGGACTCGAGCAGCCTGGCGGTGCCCGGCCCGGTTTGTGCCGCATTTCGGCGAGCGACAGCCGTCGCGGGCGGTCGTAGCGCTGCTCGGCCATGAGCTCCCCTCATTCAGTGACTGTTTTTCTAAGCTTGCGTGTGTTCTCCCCGCAGCTGTGCCTTTCACTCGACAGCCAAGGCTGCAGCTCGAGATTGACCTATCTTGATAGAAAGATCCGCTCAAGTTTAACTAAAAAATACTGTTTCCAGTGATGCAAATGCTCTGTGATGGCCTGTGCTGCTCTTAACATCCACGATCGTTGTGGTGAAGGCATCTACCTATCTGAGTAAGAAATATCCCCCCCCCCCGCACACACACTTTTCACCATAAATCATATCTTGGTAGACAGGGTAGTTTGGTGAAGGCATCTGCCTATCTGAGTAAGAAATATCCCCCCCACACACACTTTTCACCATAAATCATATCTTGGTAGACAGGGTAGTTTGGTGAAGGCATCTGCCTATCTGAGTAAGAAATATCCCCCCCACACACACTTTTCACCATAAATCATATCTTGGTAGACAGGGTAGTTTGCAAACAGCATTGCTGATAAACAAGGGATGTTTGAAGTCTTCTCTGTTTATTATGTGTTTGTATACCAGATAGTGTTAATGGGTTTCTGATTCATAGCTGAGGCCCTGAGTGCTACTGCAATATAATAATAAATAAAACATGTAGTTGGATAAAGTCAGAGGTTCCCTGCTTATTTACTGACTTTATCAGTGCTTTACGAGTGACCTTGACATTTTACTCTTGCCTGTGCTATTTTTCCCCTGTGCTTTTTCATGATCCTGAGGCTGCCTTGGTCATAAACTAGGAAAGCTATAGGAGATTATATCAGATGTAGCTTCAGTGAGTTGTCAGATATTTAAGACATACATGATAATATTTAGCCATTTCTCTGCCATTCTTCAAGATTCTTCTAAGGGAAGCTGTTTCAAGACTCTGAAGTTTAATGGTTATGAGGTTACAAGAACACAGCACTTTAATGTACTGAAAATAATTCTCATGTCTAATGAGAAAAAAGCAGAGTTGTTAAGCTGTAGGTACATTTCTCAGCTATGCAAATCCCTCTGCTCTTTCTCAAGATGTATGTGATAATCAAAGACCCATGCTATGATTTGTACCTCTCTTCAGGTTCTTTGTTTGCCTGCAGCAAACATTTTGACTTTTCACCTCTCTCTAACATGTTTCCACTCCCTCCTCCTTTCATTTTTTAAATTACCAGCCACACCTCAGTGCCTGTCTTCCCACTCTTTGCTTTCTTTTTGAATGAAGCTTCTTATTGAGGACATGCTAATCAAATGTACATGTGGTAAAGCTGGGAGGGAAAGGGAGGTGAAGACAAGCGGCAAGTATTATGATCAAATAAAACAGCTCTGGGGATGTTCCTTAATTAAGTAAATCTGAGGGTTATGCAAGCTGCTGTTACAGTATCCTTAGGAAAGGATGTGTCTTTATGAATCACGATTAATCTTCATTATCAGCTACTGCTATTAATATCAAAGAGCAAATATAGCCTCTTCTTTACAGCACAGAGTTAACAGTTGGGTATTTCAAGTTCTTTTCACACAGATTGTAATGACAAGGGAATGCATTTGGGCCTTCGTAAATAGTGGCTAGACTCAGTGCTACAAAATGACTACAACTCATTTTGGACGGATGAGTTCTGATCACCCAAATTCATCTCCCACTAGAAAAAGACTTTTGTCTCTACTTCTAGCTTTGTGATTACATGGAATTGTTTTACATCATTAAAACGTAATTGCTCTATTTGAGATGCAAGTAACTGTGTTTCCCAAAATGATTGAAAAGACTTCTGTAATGTATAAATAAGTTTATTTCAATTTGTTGGATACTTTGTGATCCTAAATGGTAAAAACAATTCTTACAAAGTAGACCACTGAAAGTGAAAAACAAGCATGCTCTTTCTGGCTGATTCCTTTGCTCAAAAAATAACTCTCAGAAAGACAGGAAGATTGTTTTCTTTCTTTGCCAGATCATTTTTTCTTACACGTAAAACAGTAGAATTAACATTACATATATGAGTACAACTTTGTTTGAACTTCAGCTAGGTTCACTGATGACCGCCAAAAGCACATCTTGAAATTGTCAGCAACTTTGCACAAATACTGTAACCGCTGAAATGACCGGGTCAAGACTGAAACTGTACCATTCCCTGAGTTAATGAACTGCGGATGATAAACACTAAAAAATGATACTTAAAACTCAGCCACTGGCAAGTAATGAACTGAAGGAGATTGGTGTATCTAAATGAGGTGCCTGAAAGAAAAAGGTGCTTGGTCTAACAGGAAAAGCAAGTAGCTACTATTGTGAGATTGCTGAAGCATGTCAACAGGTAGATGGCAGAAAATTGCAGTGGCAAAATTTTTCATAATGTTGCTTGGTTCATAAAGAAGATTGAAAAAACAGTGCCCCACAAGAATAAATAGATTTTAACTTACAGTGATTATACTACTTTACAGAAAAATATTTGAGAATCAGTCAGTAGAGCCATCTCAGTTACTGCTGTAACCGGGAGAAACAGCAGTACGGAAAGTACTATTTTATTACAGCCCTCCTCTCTAGTGCATGAAGGTTGTACAAAGCATCATTCCCAGCTAGATTCTGAAGGACAGGAACTGCCAACGGAGCTGTGAAGTGGAAAAAAAAAAAAAAAGAAAAGAAAAAAGAAAGAAAGAAAAGAAGAAAAAACTGCATTTCCACCTAGGCACATGCATATTTAAAGACCAGACTTTATTAGGAGGGACCAGTGGGACTGAGCTGACACTCGGCAATTATGTTAATAGGAGCTGAGCCAGATCTGCGGTGATGTTCACAAGGATCTGAGAACTCTTAGGTTAGCAACTATACTGTCATAACATACTTGAGATGTCAAGAATACTTCTTTTACAACAGTGCATTTTTATGCTGGTATTCTTAAATCACAGTAAAAGTTTATTTAATAATTGCATCATATTTTTATGACTTCTGCTAGCATTTACCATTTGAGTCTCTTCTCTTCTTCCAGCATGAAGAATGATTTTTGAGTTCTTCAGCCACACCCATCAACTAATGTAATAATAGCAACCACTCTAAAATCCACCTTTTTTCTTAACTTTGAGTAACTTGAAGTTATGCTTGTGGAGGGTCTAGGTGTTCTGTATACCTATCATCTTTCATCTATGTGTTACTTTAACAATTAAGTAATTGTGGAAGATACGTTCTTTCTAATTAATGAAGGGAAATTCTGATGTAATATTTTRATTAATTCATAGGAGGAGGAAAGGAATTAGCATTTTGTCCAGTAATTCTTCGTAGCATGTTCTCTATGTTGTGAAATACATACTTGAAATGTTTGTAAATCTTGAAAACTAGTGACAGTACCAGTTTACTGGTACAGAATAGATGGTTTAATACAATGAGGTTATTTGAGATTTACGTAATTACAAATTTTGCCTCCAAATGTGGACCAATATCAGGAGGAATAATAGATGAGATCTCTACAGCTTAGATATGTCACCTCTGTTTTTAATTCAAGAAGAGCTGTTAATGTGTTCCTTGTTTCATTTGCTTGGGCAGAAAGTTACAGTAAAAGGAACTGTTCCTTGGCCTTCCTCAGCCAAGGGCTGAGTTGGTGGAGGACAATAGTTATGCTTAGGTGGAGGTGGACTCCCATTTACTTGCAAACTTTGGCTGTCACCTCTATTATCTCTTCCTCTATACATCTGGAGGCAGTAGAAAACTCTGAGACCTATTATTTGTGATATTTTACCACTTTAGACAGATATCAGTGCTGTTAAGCTCTGTTGGAGGGAGAACACAGAGCTCGGTATTTTGGCAGAGGCCTGTTAAATCAGAAAAGGTGTAAAGCTTCTCCACTTTTCTTGCAAATGTTGTTACGCCTAGATCAGGCAGTTTGTAGGTGCTCAGTAGTAGTAATACACAAAAGTCAGATTGCTATTTCCTACCCTGTATGACTATTCTGATGGTCCTGGTTTCAATATAAAGGACTCCGGAAGTCTAATGTAAACATCCAACGTCTAAAGGAAAGGCTGAAATTGTAAAGTTTGGTATTGCGGTGGCTTAATGTTATGACAATACATAAATACTGCTTCTTTTTGAAGCTTCGTCATGATGAGTGTATTTTTTTATTTTAGAATGGTCTTAAAGATTTGTTTACATCCCATTTGATGAGAGCAAAATATGTGGCTTGGATTGCAACATTAAAAATAGAGAAAAGAAGATTAGTCCTAGAAGTAAGAGTAAGGTCTGTTTTCAGGTAAGGCATTTTACAGTATATCTTTAATTAGACACATGCACCTTTTCTCATTTGGTGCATTTTAGCATAACTCAACTAGTGACAGCAGCAGTTAAGGAGCTGATCCATAGCGTATAGGTTAAGTTCTCTTTTAAGCAGAAAATTGTATGAATGAACAAAATGTTTTATGAAACTAAATAATGTTTAGCAAAAGCTCATTTAAAAGAATGTATATATATTGCAGCTGAAGATCACCTTTGTCCTTCATAATTATCATATATACCAATCTACTTATTCCATAACTTTTCCTTGTTATCTTTTGGAAGAATTTTGATTGCTCACTGGAGTTGCAGAAATCCTTGTATGGAACATGTTTTGGTGGTGTCTTGGCTCTCTGAGTCCTTAGCAATGACATTTTTAATGGTGTTTGGGGTGTAGAAGCTGTCTTGAAATTAATGATCTGTGTTGGCCTTGTTCCTATAAATTCTGGCACATCATTTTCAGTCAGGCTGTCTGATAATAAGTAATCCAAGGAGGGCAGTTTGCCTTGCCTTTCTCAGTTCTTAGGCAAAGCAATGATAATCTTGGATGAATTCTTTAATTAGGAGCAAAGATTACAGGAAATTTAGACACAGTATGCAAGAACACCAAAAGGCCCACTTTTAATAGACGAGAGAATGCTATTCAACTTCTAAAGGCTCGTTCTCTATAAAGTTTCTACTGTCTTTCTTAAACTGTGTAAACAACTTTCCTTCTCAATTTCAGAAGACACTGTTCTTCCACCACAATGACTTTTCTTAATAACAGATAGTTTTGTGTTGGATGGAAAATCAGAGACTCTCTTCAATACCAAGGTTATAAATTATGCCTTGACTAACTTCCATTAAATAAACAGAAGTCTTTTGAATTAATTACATTGGATTAAGTCCATAGGCAACATGCAAAGGATTCTGATACATGGCCAATAGCTGATGTCATTAAAAAATGCCTCATTTACCTACTAGTCCTTAATGGATCAATCAGTGGTGTGATCTCAGAAACACAGCTTTTAGGGTGAAGTGTCATGGGAACTCCCATCTGCAAATATATCTTACAAAACTATAGCTCTTCCAAGACAATTTTCACCAGATGATTATTGGCAGATCAATTTTGTGAATGAGGATACCACCTCTCTATATATCACAAGTTATTTTTATCTGATCTTTGCCAGTTGTAGCAGTATTTGACCCAGGTGTAACATCAAATTGAAAGAATAGACGTGCATATGTAAACTGTGTAATTGTATTCACAAAGCAGCATCTGTCCTGTCATCAACCTCTGAACAAACAGATCAAAAGCTGATATACAAATCTGGTTCCCCAGGAAATGTGTTGGGATATGTTAAGGAGATTTCCTTACAGTTCTGTCTTCTATGTCTTTAATGCATTTTTTATTTTCTGGATTTATTACTGCTTTGGACTATGCATGTTCAAGAATTTCTCAGCAGTTGGATCAAAAATCAGCCTTTAAAAAATCACTAGTTTATGTTTTTTCTGTGGAATTTGGAATTTTACCATTGTTGAATTCGGATTGGAAGCCTTCTTATAATTGAATGAACTCTACCATGCTTTCAAGCTACATTCATTTCTGGTTTCTGGGTGGTGATGTCTGAGACTATATCCTAGTTGTTCATTATAAAAAAAGCTGACTTGTTCCATACACCTGTATGCTTTTCTCATTTCCCTAAGGACAATAGTTTCTTTGGCTCAGACACCATGTTCAGAATGTTACAATAAAAGGCTGTCAAACAATTTACTCTGAAATTGCTTGCCTTTATGACCCTTAAGCTTTCTGCCAGCTTCTGACTGTGAACGCAAGCAGAAGCTTTGTGCTGTGTGTCCTTAGTGYTGCATTCACAGAATGTGTTTGTTGCCTGTATTGTAGTCTGGTAGCTCCCATCAAGCCTTTTTTTCCCCCTAAATCTATACCATAGCTTTCACTTATGATCCCAACTGTCTTTAAAAATCTTAAGTTATGAGAATGTTTCCTCCAATATTAAGAATGGTAGCATTTAGAAATCTCTGGAAAAACAAAACGAGTCAAATCAAAACAAAACAACACCCCACCTAATTGTCTCTAATGAAAGGAAAAGTTACCTCATTGTGGGATCACACTGGCAAAAGACAGTAAAATGTAAAAATCCCAGAGGCTGCCTTTTGTGCCAAAGGGTCAGTGAATCCTGTTACCATACCACAGCTAGAAAATACTGCTTCTTGCCAATGGTGTGTCACTTGCAGTTCTGCAGGCTTTTACATCCCTAATCTGCTTGTCTGTAATTAGAAACACTGGAATACAACTTTGGTAACAGGCACAATGCCATCCTAGCAGATTGGGAGATCATGTCTTCACTGAGGACTAGGGTCCAAGACAGACCATATTCATTCCCATGTCTGTGAGAAATACACTGTCATTGCCATCTTGGATTCAGGTTTGTTTTTAAAATAACATGGAGGCTTTGAGCATGGGAATGACCAAGTAGTGGTTTTCATGCTTTTCAAGGGAAGTAGAAGAGAATTAAGCATCCTGTCCTGTTGTGATCTCAGTAAAATGTTCCTAGCAATGACCAGAGATTTGTATTAGTAAGTCCAAAGTTGCTGTTTTGATGCTTTTTTTTTCCAAGAAACAAAATCCCAGAAGAACCCAGAGTCCTTCTTCTTCTTCTTCTTTTAGTTTATGCTGGCTTCTAGAGCTAAGGAGAATAAAATTGATGTAGAAGTTAGGCTATGCATATACAATCTCTCCAAATGCAGAAGAGTAGCATTATTTCTAAAGTCACTTTTACTGTGCTTATATATTTTATCCACAATAACTCTATGTTTAACTGCACTTCAACCTGAAAAAACAGAGGACAGATGTAACAGGAAGGTAGCAGGTTAGTGAGAATGGTTCCTTTAGGAATGTTTTGCAGATATGAACAGGAACAAGCCAAAGATGAACTATATTAGTTCTTGATCAATAACAATGAATTAATCTTWAAAATCCATAGTTTATTCTTTCTGTAGGACACAGAACATAAATTTATTATAAATATGTCCCCACTGTGCATTATTCCGTAACTTGACAGTATCTGAAAAATAACTCTGGCTTTARTAAACAGACTTAAGTCTTTGATTTCAACAATGTCAGGACTTCATTCAGCACATTTTTTATTTAATGTTTGGGAAATGTCTCTTTTATTGATATGATTTTTTTCCAAAAGCATCAGTGAGTGCTTCAGCGAGACTACACTAGATTATGGACTTTGATAGGGCTGACAAGGAGATGAGTTCTTTTGGAATTGAAGGTAGAGTTTAACCAGCAGAGTACATGTTGAAATGTTTTCTTTCATATGAATCATGATACTTTGCAATTCTGTAATGCTTTCTCTTTGAAAACCTCAAAACTATATGTAAATGAATTCAAAAGCATAGGAGTGGATAGGAGGAGATAACAGTTATTTTATGTTTATACCCCATTTTCTTTTTGGTTTTTTTTTCACGAATGAATGGACTGCRTGAAGAGAATATGCTGATCTGCATGCAATCACAAAAGGAGTCTGTGGAAGAACTGGCAACACGGATAGAAAAGCAAGGTTCTTGATTCTTGAATTTACAGAGGAGACAATAAAATGAAAGCCGGGGCAGTCTACAGTTATCAGAATCTTTGTGGGACTTCTGCCAGCGCAGCGTATGTTGTATATCCGATGAGTAGTCTGCCATTTGAGGGGTGACATGAAATACCTGCGAGGTGGTAGGGAGAAGGAGCTGGCTGCAGCAGAAAGCAAATGGTGGAAGTGATTTTTAAGAGGCGGTTGGAGAGCAGCCTGAGATTTTAACAGCTGGTTCTGCTGAGCCGCCTTAAACTGCTTTGAATGCAGTCCTGAATGTGGCATTGTTAGTCCCAGCGTATCAGCCAAATTGCTGCCTCCTGAGATCTGTGTGGGAGCTGGATCTTTGCTGCCTGGATCTTCTCTGCTCTGCAGAGGTGGTAACTATCTGTATCTTTAGCAACTTGCTCACTTTCCTGGAGCCTTGAAGAGCCTGGGGCTCACCACAGGGAACATAGGGCCTATGTAAGGAATGCTACGATAGCTTGAGCTATAAGGACTTTATTATATTCCTTATTGCAGTGGGAATCTCCTTAAAGGGCAGGCTGAAAGGATAACTGAGGCAGCTGAAATCCCTCTGAATACTTCCTTTGAAAACTGAGCAAGTCAATGTTCCTAACTTTTAATTCTTGTATTCATCTGGTCGCTTCTGACTGCAAGGCCRACATGAGTAAAACTCTCACAGTTTAAATGGGAGATGTTCATGTTTAATGTCTGTAGTATGACCGGTTTATACTTAAGGAAATTATCACCATTAGAATACAAGGACATCAGTAACTGAAAGCTTCCCTTTAGTGAAAATAATAAATTTAAATGCAAGTAAACAGGAACAAAGCACTCTTAGAGTTGGTTTGCACATGCATTGATTTAATCAAGAATCAGTTCATGCACAGAAGCAACCTTAGGTTCCCATCACCTTGTTAATACAGTCACTGAAAATTTACATAATCAAAATACCATGCATTTTGAAGATAGGCATACAAGTATAAATAGTACCAGCACCAAAAGATTTGCAGAAGATAGAGCAGCACAGGGAGAAACTGTAAAGGTGCATATCTGGAGTGAAAAAAACACTTTTTCTGTAGCACCAGTGTCCCTTCAAGAATTTGAATTACAGCACAGCCTTGAGAGGAGACAAAAAGGCTGCAGAGATTTAAAATTCCAGTATGATGCCTGCTGATGGGAAGGAACAAAATGCAACACGAGTAAGTAATGTGCACTCAGTGTCACATCTACCTACTCTTCTGAGGACCACAAATTCCATTACAAGGTCACACACCTGGCTTTTTGGCTGCATCTTTTCAGCACAGAAAATGATGACTGCTACAGGTTGCCTCCTGTTTCAGTAGAGTATTTGTATGTGTTGTGATTTGGGCGAACACAGTGCAAGCAAATGACCATCTTCTTTCTTTTATATGTATATATGTGTGTGTACATATATATATATATATAGAGAGAGAGAGAGAAAGAGATAACGTGTGTGTGTGTGTGTATATATGTGTATATATACATACACATACATACATAGCATACAAATAAGATGAGCATTACATATTGCCATTCTTATGTTTTGTGTATTAACATACCAGGATGCTTAGCAGAGGAAATTAAAGAATAAATTCAGTTTTCATTAAGATGAAATACCATATTTTGGCTCTCATGCTAGGGACTCAGTTATGTTATTATCATATCTAAGACCAAGAATTTGTAACATATTGGTATGTAAATGTTTATGGTGCCAAGATGATTACTGATGTGTGATAGCTGCATGTACTTTGTTCCAGCTTCAAAGATCTTTAGCCATCCCTACTAGTCAACATCAAGTTCCTACTCCTATTATAGTTAAAAGCATGTTTACCTTTGAATTYTGTGGGAACAGTACTGTCTGTTGGTAATTCTGTGAAATAACAGACTATAGTAACATTTACTTTACTCATCTGATCAGTCCTGTGCATTGATTTGAACAAAATTTCTCAAGTAAATGCAGCACAAATTATTTATGATTTTACATTTTTAATTGGCATGCAAGTGTCTAACATTAGAAAACAAAAGATAGGTATTTAGAAAAAGAGATAAAATTATTCGCATTTTCTATTAGCAGTGTTCCGATAGTACATACAGACCAAACAAAATATATAGCCACACCAAAATATATGGTAGGCATTCAGCTTTTGTGAATGCTAACAGTTACCAGAGCACACAAGACAGATGTCCATTTTGTATCAGTCCACAGAAACATTTCATTTCATATCAGAGAGGCACAAATTTGTAAAAAGAAACTGAGAATATCTTCTTGCTTTTCCCCCAAATAAGCTAACTGATAATCTGTCTTCATCTATTCAGTTTTGCATGTTGTGTTTCCTCTTGTTCATTTATGGTCTGTCTTCTGCATGTCATTTCGTCAGTGATWTTCATTGACTGCTTTTATGTCACGTGGCAAAAACAAAGCTTATAAATTACAGACTCTTTGTTATAGAGGACAGTCACCCCAGTGCTTTGCTGTTGTGCCACTGCTACGAGGTTCCTTATCATTCTCCTTTGTTTATGAAAGACAGCAGGAAGAAGATCTGTGTTTGATGGGAAAGAGGAAGTGGCACAACCACAATGTGTAGAAGGAAAACACATTTCAAATCTGTAACCGAAAGCTCGATCCATTCGAGTTCTATAGTCATTCCATTTTTATGAGCTTATCTGGATTATGCCTTGCCATTATTTGGAATTCTACTATAGTTGCTTTTCTTGAAGTTTTCCCCACCATAGTATCTGATCATCAGTGAAAGCTGATGGCCAAAATACATGGCTAGCTGCCGGCATTAGCATGATATCTTTTTATACTTCCTAGCCACCTCTTCAAAAAATGAAAAGTTTGGACTGGGAAACTATATTTGGTGAGAGAGRATCATAGAGAAAAGTTGGGGGGAGGGAATAAAAGAAGGAAAAGCTCCCAAGCCTTCCAGAATTTCAGAATTAAAAAAATACATATCTATTTTCCAACTATATCGTGTTCCTTTACTCTTTTGCACCTACACACTTGGTTCACCTGACATCTTCATTTACAAATTCACTCTTTCCCCCATGAATTCAACTTTGCCAGTCCTGATCCTGCCTTACCTTAGGATGTGTTTGGCTCATTCCTGTCCACAGTCATTTTCTTCAGGCTCCATTTGCTTTCCGTAAAAGCATACTTTAGGTCCCCTACMCAAAACCTTCCACTGATTATCTCACCTCTCAACACCTCTCACTTCTGAACTGTCTCTCTGCGTGCTCCCAAACTCTTTGCTGCCTCTCTCCCTTACTCAGAATTTAGGTCAGAACAGTAGCTCCAAAGTGAAGTGGTTTTCCTCCACAAGGTCACACACAAGGTGGATACAGGAAGTAAATCTACAGGATCCACTGCTCCTGGAGCAGCTTGCCTCCACCTTTTGTGATGTTCAGTATAGCATTGCCATGTGCCTTTGTATGGGTGGTATGGTCCATTGGGAGAGAATTATAATTTTGATGGTGAATATATGATTCTAATGGAGGAAAGACAGAAAAAGAGCCACAAAGAAAGAAATACAATCTGCAAGTACCTGCAAGTAACTTTCTGTTCAGAAGAACGGAAAATRATGTGGATTTCAACTATCACACTACTAAGAAGGGATCTCTTTCTTGTTGCTGTACACTGTTGTAGATTCTCCTGCAAAACAGGTGAGATAATCTACAATCATTTGTTGTAGAGCCTTGGAATGACTTTTTATTTTTCAGAAGCAAATCCAAAAACTGCAGTAAAACAATAACCTTGAGAGGTTTAGCAGATCATGGTCTTCAGCTCATACCTCTGCTGGAGATAGTTATGGGCTTCTGCAAATTCGAATTTAAAAAATGGAGCGTAGGGAACATACTCTGCACTCCTGTGTGATTACATACATAATGAAGAAAGGAGAGGTTATTTTCATGACAATGTGGGTCTGTTTCTAATAGAAAATAGGAATATGGCAAATATATTTTTCTTCATTAAATGTTGCCATTGTTGCTGCAGTTCTAGGATATGTAGCTGCAAATGCAGCTGAAGAAGCAAGCTGCAGGGAGGAGGAACGCCTGTGGCCTCACCGCTGTTTTTTATCCCCCCAGTTGCGATGATGCAGTTGTTTGTTAGGACATGCTGTAACCCACAGCAAGGAAATTGTTTGACCTACAACACGTCTTTTTCTGGTGAGCTTTCTTTTTTCTTTTTTTAACCTGAATTATTTCCTAGATTGTTTGCATGGGAATGCAATCTTTACAAGGCATGTAATGAACTTTTGGAATTTGTATCCAGAGGATACAATGGAGACAAATGGTATTCACARATTTAAGATGAGATTAGACAAATTCATAGATGACAGTCCGTAAATAACTACTACATGGAATAAGCAGAGGGGTATCCTCTACCAACCCCATCCCAGCAATTGTGGATGTTGAGGAGCATGAGGGGAATGGACCACAGAAAGTGGCCCAGCTTCTGGGCTCTCCTTACAGAGCTTTTGTAATTGTCATTGCTGGAGGCAGAAGCCAGGCTAAATGGACMATTGATCTAACCCATTAAGGTGTTTCTTATACTCACTATATAAATAAGCTGTGGGCTGACACATATTTGTCTCAGATACTGGGATTTACTTTAGTCTTGAGCAGTATTCTTCTTAGACAGTATCTAAAGAGAGGACTTCTCTTTACTGTGAAGGTGGGCTAGTTTTCTTCTCACTTACAGTGGTGAAAGTTTATGTCTTTACATGCTTTAGAACAGGAGTCCAGAGGAATTTTTTAAATGAAAAATTCCCAGGTCCTGCATGAGAACTGAACCTAGTCTATCATCTTTTGCTTACTTGCACTCATTGCCAAATCATATCTTCATGGCTGTGAAGTATCCACTGAATTCAGTGGAATTGCTTCTGCCTGCACCAGTGGTATGGCTGCTGGCTAATTTTAGGTATACCAAAATTCTGATATTTGCAGTATTTCAGGAGGTTTAATTACATGCATATTTATCCACAGGATGCTAGTGTCAGTACTTGTAACACTCACAGTATCTAACAGAGTACTGTAACAGTGAAAACAAGACACTATGTTGTTAGGGCTATTGGGAAACAAAATACTGCCATGCACAAAAATAACCATTTGAAATATATACTGCCTTTGGTATCAGATGTGTTTGCCTGATGGTTGCCATGTAGCCATTTTTCACTCTCATGRAGGTGCTTACAGTTAGACTATGTATACAAATTCTGGCATTTTTTTATTGGTCAACATATTCTTTATGTTATTAAACACTCACAATAGGGTGGTGATTAACCTTGAACCCACCCTGATTTATGCTGTTCCTAATTGACCCAATCTATTACAACACATTGCTCATTCTTTTTTCTGRAAATGACAGAAAATGAGATATTTGGAGGGACAGAGCCTCTCCTTATAAAGATATAAGATAGCACAGCTTGTATAGTTTTTTTTTGTTTTGTTTTTTTTTAATTGGGGTCAAATTCCCTTCTGTTGCAGTAAATTTGCTGCATATTGATTTTCCTGAAGTTACATAAGGCATAAAAACAGCCCTTTGTCACCAGAATCAGTACAGCTGTTTCCAGCACCATGAGTCATGTGTATGACTTCTCCTTTTAACTTCCCACTGTCTTTTTAAAAATACGGTTTAAATCGGTTTTGCTTTTCAACACCAAAGAGAAACAGAAGTAAGTTTTCCCAAGAACAGGAGATTTAGCCAAAACCTTAAGTTTTCATGTGCTACTTGAATGCCAACATTTACACAGGGTTATAGAATATGGGAATAGGATTATATATGATTACATACACCTCAAAGTCAAAYTGGACGTACTAGAAGTGTCTTGTTTAAACAATGGTGAGACACAATTGCTGAATGGTTGCTGAAGTTGTTTTAAATAACCAGGCAATCTAGACCTTATCTGACCACTCTGACCACTCTGATTAGGCATCAGAGTGCTTAAAAGGTTGGTGGCCAAAATACACCAATACCCTTGTAAATTAATGTTAGCAATAGTGGATAAACCGGAGAAATGAAGGTTACGCTCTCACTTTTATSGCAGTGTATTCATATATAGCCTAAATTAACGTAAGCTTAGGAAGATGGGTTTAGACTGAAAGAATAATAAACAGATACAGGGGGAGACTATGAAATTCTAACGAGTAATATTGCATRACCCCATCTGGATTAACTGGGCAAGCACTGATGATTAAGACTAGCTTTTCCCTGGCCTCTTTCTATAATATTTCAGACAGAGGCGTAACAACCTCTTACTGCCGTGGCAATTTGAGAGATATTTGTTGTTCAAACAAATGAACAAATGTCCCAAAAAAGTGCAACTTTTCTTTGTTTTGCTTCAGTTTTCTGCCAGTGATCTAACCTGACCTAACTACCACTGATACATATTTCCAAAGGGAATTCATTATGTTTTCTGAAGGAATGTTATCCCATCACAGGGAAAGACAGCAAGGCAGATTCTTGTTTTAAAAATTGCCTTGTTCCTTGTCAGACACTGTGTCTGCACTTCAAAATGTTTGGATCCTTGTTGTTTAATACTAGTGATTTTATGATTTACCACAAAAATGCAAACACTGGTGTAGTAAGAGGGTCGTTAGTGATCCAAAAATGGACCTATCTAAGTGTGTGTGTGTGTGTGTGTGTGTGTGTGTGTGTGTGYGYGTGCGTGCGTGYGCACAGTCCCACTGCTGTGATCCAGAGTTAGAAAAGTGTGCGCACGCATGTGTAGTCCTGTTCATTATCATGGTATCTTCCATGTACAGACACAGGTTCACTCCCACAAGACGGCTGAGCTAGAGCACTGCATTATACACACCAGGAAAAAGAGACTTGGATAAATTACATGATTTGCCCCAAGCCACGTGGCAATCTGTGCCAGATCTGGGAAATTTTACGAGTTAGTTTTAGGAGTTGTTGACCAGTCTGTTTGCCACCAGCTTTGTGAAGCGAGGAATTTCTGACACCTCTCCTCAATCTAAACTCCCTGTTAGGTTTTTAAAAAGTCACTATACTGCCTTGAATAGCTTCATGTGCCATACAAACACTGAGACACTCCACTCACCTCTCAAGCACGCTAGTGAGAAAGTGCTGAAGTGTTCAATGAAGTACTGTGAAGATGAAATCCACACCAGTTCTAGGTGCCAAASAGTGGTGATGGCTTTACATCAGTTTAGATTGGTTTTGCTGAAGTCACATCACTCAGATGTCTAAAATTAATCCATGTATTTGTTCTTGTTTCCTCTAAAGCTTTTGGTCTGTTTTGTGAGCTAGGAATACAGAATGCATCTTCCYGACTGCTGTGTTCAAGCTCAATGCTAAAAAATCAGTAAAGGATTAATGAGTGAAACTCCAAATGTTATTACATATTTATGCATTTCTCACACTTGCATAAATTTCAACAAATGAGTAATTTTTAGTAAAAATAATGCCARAGACATGACAACACAAGAAAGGCTGAGGCATTACTTGATTGTTCCTGTATATATTATAAACCTCTCTATCCAGTTTGCTTCAAAGTCTTTTCCTTTCCTATTTGAAGTCTGGCAAGAAGCTCACAAGACTGCTGGAAAAAAGGTTTTTATGTTAGATTGCTCTAAGGCAAAATTCAGTGGATCTGGTTCACACTGTCATCACATGTTAGGCAATTATTAATTCATTTAATATGATAGATACTGTATTTTAAGTCACATTGTACCTGTGCATCCAGAAATACATATAAGAATGCAGACACAACTCCTGGTTTTCTTTCTCACTAAGTATATAAACACACATACTTGCACATAGATATAAAACTCTGTATATACAGAGATATATATTAGTGCACACGTGGGAGGTATACATAAGCAATCCTCTTTCCCATCGTTGGGCACAATCCTGCATACGACCCCATGTACGAGTCACTGCAGGATCAGGCCCCACGACTGCTTTCTAAAGAGCAATGTTGCTGCTTAGCAACCATTTTCTGCCTGCAGAAACTAGAAGCCTTGCAAATCATAAACAAATATGTAGGTCCATTGGGAGGCCAAGTTAAATAAAGTGATATCCCTTGCCCTAACCAAGTGTACTCCTCTTTTTTCATAGTAAAAATTTCCATGAAGAAAAAGGAGTAGTATAGGACACAGAACTTCCAAGGGAGAATATTTTTTTTTAAGCAAAAGGAAATAAATATGACTCACAGGAAGTTTTTAACCACCATGGAAAAAAATTTAAAGTAGATTTAAAATTTGGGTTTTTTTCCCAAGAGTAATAGTTACAAAAATGTGTTATTTTTTCCATAAAATTCAATTACATGGGCAAGGAATTACTTTTAACATCTTTATTTACAGTTATTTTTATTTGCATCMGTCAAACATACTCATGTGGTGAAATTTCTTTAATTCTCAAGGCTGACTGGTTAAGCTTAAAAAACAGGCATTTCAACCAGCCCACAGAGACAGTAGTCTTGAATCTGGTTGCTGACATAGCATGTTCTCATGCTAAGAGTCAAATTTGTGAAGATCTTTGTATATAATGCAATTGTCACCTAGGCATCACATTTTCAAAAGAAAATCTAGTGAAAAGCAAATTATGTCCCTAAATCTTAGGGCAACGGATGCCTAATCTATTAAGGTACTTCTGAAAATCCCATTAGTCAGCCAAATATTCGTGGAAAATCTGGTCCTCTGAGATTGAGCAAAATTCCCTTGAAATCTATGGGAATCATTCCACTAACTTCAAGAGGTTTTGAATTAGACTGTTGTATTCTACGCATTTCCTATCTCTTAACAGTAAATAGTAATACTTCTGCCACTGAATTGAAAAAGAATTCTTGCCCTCAGATATCAGTTTTAACTGGGGAGAGCTAGAGGACACCTAAGCAGGTGTCATTTGTTTAGGTGATAGAGAAATATTGTGAGTCCTCAAACATAGCTGGCTCCAGGAGAGTGGCTGAGCTTCTTGGCTTCTCCTCCGGAGATGACGGGATGGAGACCCTGAAGGGAGTGGATCTCTGTCAGTCACCTCTTCTTAGAGGCATGCCCRCACACCGCAGTCTGGCGCAGATGGAGTCCCCCACAAATGRCTARTTCACCACTTCCATTTCACTCTTGYGTCATTACGGGGTTTAGAGAATCCCTGGTTCCCATCTGCTCACYTGCAAATATATAATCTCCAGAGATAAGGCCAGGGTTTGTCCTTCCTTCCGTGTGTCTGCTTTGTAACGTGGAAGTTTTCCGGTCTGCAGAAACAGCTTTACTACACAAATGCTACCCTTGCGTCTCACTTCCAGTTGCAGCTGTAGAGTATGTCTATARGGACTGATATCTAGGTGCAACTTTGCATATATATGTTTAGACATCTAACTACAGTACATCTGAACATGGCCCAGACATCTCAGTTCCCCTGCTAGGAGGTGCTCAGTAACACTGGCCGTGTGAATCCAGCTGAGATTGTGGAGAATTGAACAGGCAAATTTTTGTGACGCTATTTGACTCCTCTGTCCAATCTCCAGTAGTTTAATTTATCTGATTACTTCTGCATGGTCTTGAAAACCAAAGGCAACCAGGTCGGCTCTTGTGACTATGGCAGAAAGGAAAATGAGTGTACCATTTGTCAAATGGAAGGGAACAAAATTGGAGATTTTTGTATATAAGCTTTTGGAAATGTCTAAAACATGGGAATCTTTAGGCACATGCTGATAAGTTTCCCTTGAAACTGAATGGAGTCAAAAAGATTTGGAATTCTTAATATAATAGTGATGCTTTTTAACTTATACTAAGAAAGTGAAACGTTCATATGCTTAATATGTTTTTGGTCTAGAATTTCAAACCTTAACAGCACTGGGGGCTGCCTTTGTATAAACTGATGTTGACACACTAATTCTTGGAGGACTTTGGGCAAAGAAATAATATCATGTAAGCTGGAGGCACATCTGAAGAAAGCATTCTGCCTTTTTTCAAYAAGGCAAACATTACAAAAATGCATTTATATCTGACTATGTTCCTATTATGTAGTCTCAGTATAAAACAGTGTAAAAATCTTMAGGAATGTAACAGTTGGTGCTGTTATGTTTAAGAAAGTGAAGTTGGTAGCAAGATAAARTATTCCATGGAGTTTGATTAGAGACAGATCTCTGCTATGAATTCTGTTGAGCAGGCATGGAGCACTACCAAGACCARTGATGCTTTTGATACCACGGCTCTTAGAGAAGAAAGTAAATCTTTCTTCTCTAAGAATGGTGTACAAACTAACTAACTTTTTCTGGTTAAAGAAGAGTTAGAAAACATATTTTCTTGGTTGCGTCTTTTCAGTGAGAGGTTACATGGCTCTGTGAAAGGGAAGGAGTGTTTCCTGTTTATTAAGAGTGACAACAGCTTTCATTTTTATCAGGATTTTCCACCAAAAGATAATGYTCTCTTTCAGTATGAAAGTGACTGGCAAAAGACATGTAGACATCTAGAGGAGRTTGTCACAGAAATGCCTGGAGAAGAATGTTATGATGAACAGATAGCTTCATCTCTCAGGCAGAGCAAGTCAACAGGGGGGATGTCCCTTTTGAGAAGGACTGATCCTTGATGTGTGCTTTCAAAGAAAGTAAAACCWAGAGCAACTACACTCAAAATGAAAAAGGGAAATTGTGTCAATTAACTTTGGTTGTGTTTTCATGAATGTTTATCAAGGGAAATCAGCTSAGGGTAAAGAGGACATAAAGTACAGGGCGCTTAGGAAAGCAGCKTTGGAGTTTAACATTTATGAAAATGTAATGGGACTTGTAGATTACAACTGTTGTCTTTCAGGGCTGTCTACCAAAGAAAACAGGGAGAAGTCGTATGATGGGAAATAAAGTTTACAGCCCTTCTTCCATTGAAGCCAGATAACAAAATTTAATCTCTGCTAGCCTTCTAGTGTATTATACTTTAATTGCAATCAATAGCTCTGTGTACATGAAGTCTCCTAGCAATTAGCTTCTTCTGCATAAGCTTGAAATCAGAAATGTAATTTGGATGTAATTGTTAAGGTGGGAAAGGTCTGAGTCCAAAAGCAATCTGAGAGTAAACAAACACGCCTCCTTCACTGACAAAAAAACCCATGCTTGTAAAGTCTTGTGCAAATGATTCCTGAGATGATAGAATATAAAAATAAAAAACTCTGTAAGGGCTCAAAAAAGTCACCCTAGACACACCAGTCACAGTTCCGAAGGTGMGACACTCATCTCACTCTGGTCAGGAGGATAATGTGTGGGTCTAAATGAGGACCAAAATCTTCCTTACGTTACAGGATCAGTGTCCTCCATTTAATAAACTTTATGGATAGCTAATAAACCCTGCCCCATTTTTGTATGAAGAAGGCAAGTACTGTTATTCTCGTTATACGAATGCTGACATCTAGGACAAAGTAGCTTGACCAGTTGAGCTGGATCTCTGTTTTAATCATTTGGTAAYGTCCTTAGCATATGATGCTAGTTTTAAATATTAATGCTTCCAAATACAAAACCTGTCTGCAGCTGAAAAATAGGTTCTTAAGAGAAGGAGGACAATTACTCTCTTTGAAGTGCAAAGCAGCCCCTGGTTTTAGTTTTAACACATAAACCAGRAGAGTAAATATTAAAAGTATTTCTTACTAATAAATCTCAGATACCTACTGACCAAAACTGGACTCACAGCAGCTGGTGGGCTCAGTAGTACACAGTGTCTTGGTTGTGCCTGGGATACTGTCTATGTACACCAAATTATATAGGAATGCAATCTAGGAATTTCTGGGTTTTGCTTTTCCTCCCTGCTTTCAATGTGGAGCTAAGCATTCACACTCTACAGAGAAAAGAAATCTTTAAAATTGCAGATTTTCTCTAGGAAAAGCTCCCGTGCACGCATACGTTGTTGTGTGCTTCTGTATATAAAGGCCGGAGCACAGAACTGAAGGAATGGTGGGGGTAGGGAGGGGGCCGAGGGTCACCTTCCTCTTCCCTCTCCCTCCCCTTTTGCACAGTCTTCCCCAGTACCTTAGGCGCCAGTGATCTTATCAAAAACATGAGCTGCGGATTACTTTAAGATAAAGATAGCTACAGGTAAAAAGGAATTTGGTTGTTTGTATAATGGCGAATACATGCAAATTCCTCCAAAATGGTAGTAAAACCCTCTACTCCCATTCTGTTTACCCCTATGCAAATAGTTTTACTATTTCTTTGCAGTCTAGCCATAAAAGAAGATACATCATTGTTTTCTGGTGAGTTAATTTTGTTTGACATTAACATSTCTCCTCAAGGTAGTGATACATTTTTCTGTAACATTTGAAAGTCAAAAGTTATATTTTAACATGGCAATAGGAATTAAGCATACAATAAGGTGTTAAAGCAGGGACTGAAAATGTCAATTATTATAAGCAATGTTTTGTGGAAAGGCGTTATTCATTTATTTAATTCGTTCCAATATTCACCATTGTAAATGTCAGCACTGTGGGTTCAACTGCCTCTGTCATAATTTAGATAATTCTACTTTTTTTAAAACTTGCTCTTATTTCACAGTAATAATGCATATTCTCAATTTTATAAACAGCTATTAACACATTCTGTTTTCACTGAACAAAATGGATAGGAGGATTTGCAATAAGAGAGTATGCTCTCAGATGTTTCATGTGACTCTTACCTAGTCCTGCTTTATCCTTCAGTAGTTCATTTGGGGCTTGGGTCTTCAGTCACAGGCAGCACTAAGTTGCTAAAGAGAAGTGGCAGATTCTTCCAGTTGCAGAGAGAGCAACTGGATGTCTGTCTGGCCACCCTTCACCCCTCAAAAGGGGAAAAGACACAGTATATTTGGGAAGGAGCAATGTTGGCCATGGCTCCACCACGCACAACATTCATTGGCATAAAGTTTGGTACCAGCCTTACGCAAGTGGGAGAAATTCAGAGCAAATCCCTTTGCTGAAATTTTGGTTTTACTGAGATTGGGCTATTGAGGATCAGGGAACAGCAAGTCTTTGCTGATCACTGCTCCTCTCCATAACCTCTTGGCAATAAACAGCTGTAAAATCCGGTAGAGAGCTGGAGTCATGATTCCAACTTTCTCACGTACACTATTTCAAAGGATGGTAGACAGGCCTGAGAACTATTATATTCCAGATTATGAAACATCTCACRTTGTTAAGGTTTACAGTGAAGGGCTGCATTTGACTTCTCTGGGCTGTAGAACAGACCATAAATACAAAACCTTATTTTTACTTTTTCAAATAGAATGCTGGTACTGAGAAATATTTAAATAAAGAAATAAACGAATGAATAGATTTATTTAACTTCAGGGATAGCTGCCCCATGGTAAGCATATACATTTACAYTGGAGAAGTAGCATCTAATTACGTTGTGTGAAAATAATTAACATTACTGGCATTATTTTGTTATTTCTAACGTATTAATGTATTAATCAAATCCATCCTAGCTATGTTTCCTTAATCACTGTCTTTGCTAATAGTCTCTTATTCCCCTTTCTTCTGAAGTTATTATTTATATTCCATGCTTAATATATAGTCTTTTTAATGAATAACTTCAAAGTTATAATGAACATGTGATATTTTTTTTCTCTCTTCTCAGTTATGGGAACTGTCCTGCAGAGGAATGGTTGGGCCTAATATCTGATACGCTGTTTCACTTGCAGAAGCAGATGAAGTTCAATAAGGAAAAAAAAACTTACAATCTGACTGTAGACCTGGCAACTTTGTTTTCTCTACTAGTGGCTACTAGTCAGATGTTGCTATTTTTAAGCAAGATTTTCCAAAACTCCAGATTTTGGATAAGTCTACTGTTCTCTCTCATGWAAGTGTAAGTACTTGATGCTTTAACTGTTTCTGCTTGAGCATTTCGTTGATTATGATTATTCACATTTTAAGGACCAGCCTTCATTACAGGATGGATCTAAATACAGAGTAATTGTCCTGTTAAAAATTAATACTGCAGAGAGTTTTAGATAAGGAACAAACAAATGGRTGCTACCTCATTTCACGGTCATCATGGAGTAATAGCTTCGTTGCAGTTCATGCTATACAGAAGCTGGAAAAAAAACTGGAAAAAAAGAGTTTCATAGATAATTACAGGTATCCAGAAATGTCCAGTCATGCACAGTCTTAATAGCACAGAGTGAATCAACTTTTTCAGYTACTATCCTTCCCTCTGGAAGATTAAGGGAGCAAGGAGAGGATATCAGAAGCTTCAGGAAGACTGTTTTGTTCAACATATTTTACACGGAGCACAGGAAGACCTAAACTGAGGTGGTCAAGTTTTTTTCAGGAAAGTCTTTATCCCTACATGAAATATTGTTTGCAAAATATGAATGCTGTAATATATCAGCTAAACAAAAAGGCATCTTGTAGAGTTGATGCAGTGCTCTGCAGAGATTGGAACATATACTCTCCAGAGAAAATCTATAATAGCTCACAAAGTCCCTAAGCAAAGGGTATTGCAGGTTTATAGCTGCTCAGAAAACAAGAATAGGAAACCCAGATGAAATTATAAATGCAAGTATAAAATGGAAAAGAAGAAAATGGTGAACTGCAYATATGTTCTTATGTTTGCAAATGCAGTAGAATCTCTATCATGCAAAGCATTTTTATTTTGTGTCTTGATTTTTACCTGAGGCTATAACAGCTACTATGGTTTTGCATCATTTCTCAAAATGGAACAGTTCATCTGAAATAATTTATATCAGTTTCTCTCTGCTGACTTCAGTGAGATTATGTCTTTATCTCTCTCTCTCTCTCACACATAAGAGATTCCTGAATTTTCATTCACATTTGAAACACTCAGAAATACCATCTTCTCCCTTCCGTTCATATAGGCAGTGCACTACCCTTTTAAGGTCCAATTTTTGTTAAGTCAGCACAATGATTTTCCTTTACTTCTGTGGGAACTGAATCATTTCATAAACTAAAATAAATATCACCTCATAGTATGTACATTGCAAATTTTCAGACAACTTCATGCGTTCAGGCAGTCTGAAAGCTGAAGCTAACATAAAACCTATTTAGTAGAYGGAGTAATAGCGTCTTACTTAAAATCCATTAAAGTAATTTCACATGAAAACAGCCTGGCTCCAGGTAATATCCAGCACATTTCATGAAGTTAGTGATACACAGTCAGATCACATATGATGCCATGGGAAATGGGAGAAAAAGGGAAGATAAAGACAAGTTGTAAATATTTTCAAGACTGAAATTGTGCAAGATGTAAGAAACATTAGCTGTTAACATAATCAGCAGGAAGCATTATCTGTCGTGAGCAAGTGTTATTTTATGGATGAGCTTGTGTGAATTCAGCCTCTAACATTGCCTATGTATCTCTCCAGGAAATATTGGATAACTTATGAATCTGCTGGGCAACAGTAATTAATTAGAGACACTTAAAACCAAGAAATCCCTGGTGTGAGATCAGATTTATTCAATTTTCTAAAGAAGAACTTTGTAGATTCCACATGCCTCTTGGGTGATGACAATTATGCATGACACTGAAGTTAAGAATCTAGGAGCTTATATGCATGTATGAAAATAGCTCTAGCCTCCTGAGACCAAACTTTTAAGTACTGATTACTGTAAAAAGAATGACTTAAGTCATTATAGCTCCACTGAACCGAATGAAACATAGATATTTAAGGGTTGTTATTATATCTTTGGGCATAATTTTTGGAACAAGACCTCACAGGAAGTTTTTTTTTTTTTTTCTGACACGACCTATTTTCAACTATATATCCATTTTTATAATGGCAGTGATGTAAAGTAAACTAACTAACACAGAAATGAAGAACATTTAGATTTTTGAAGCAAGTAGAATGTGGCACATAAAGTTTAGTGCTCATGGTCAATTCAGGTATCACTACTAATAGTTATACACGTTGAAAAAGCAGATGTGAAAAGCTGAAGGGGCCRGCTGCCAGGACAAGCACAGAACTAGAACATAGCTTGGGATACAGAAGCATTAGTCAAAGCTTTAKTCAAGCAGAGCTGTCTCATACTGACAAACTCATATAAACTTGCTGGGTGTGTCTACCAGAAAGTCTTTTCTACCTTATTACTACTACCTTTTCTTTTCATTCCTGGAGTGTGCTGGGTTTTGATGAGGTTATGTTTCAAAATAGCCTCTGTATGTGGCAAACTCAGAGCGTGCTTGAGGTCCTGTATTTTACACAAAGGACTGGATGAGTGGCTTCACCCCAAGATAAAGAGCAGGCAAATAAAAGTAATTTATTTCAGTATTTGCTTCCCACATAGATGTCTGCTCTGACCTGTTGCAGAGCTCATCTTTCTTAAGCAAGCTATATGGAATGTTTGAATTAAGATAGAAGCTATGATTAGCGTTGTATCTTTGTGGTTATAAGTTTATGAGTATAATATTTCGTTTGTTCATTACAACATATATACTACCAAGTCTGGGAAACCTCATGATTCTTATGATAGCCTAATATAAAAGAGAGGCATTTTTATTTGGAAAGGCATGATAAATCCCTATGCTGGGACCTCCTTTTAGAAACCATTTAAGAAGAGTGAAGCAGAGCTAAAGCAATTCAGAAAGACGTTTAATAGAAAAATATTTCCCTAATAAAAATGCTATCCTTTTATCTGGGAAATAACAGGTCTGATTAGGAAATGKGTATCCAATAATAAGTATAGTGTACTGTTTTTTCTGTATTTGCTCTCTTCTGTTTCACTACTAGCTACCAATTAAGTAATTCTTTTTTTTCATGAGGTAAGGTAGCACTTTTCATCTAAAAAGGTGTATTTTTATAGCTGTTTTGGAAGTTCTCATATCATATCATGGAAGATTTTTGTCACATTGACTTGCAAAACAGTATTTGGTTACTGAAATCATCAATCAGTACAAGTACTTACTAGCTGAGATTACTATAGGCAGAAATGTGCAAGAGTCAGTGATATAGTGCTGTTCAATAGTTAATGTAATGCCCAGTGCTAACAAGTCGTTGGTAGATATTACTGCTTTTAYCTATGAAGTTGCCAGTTCACATCAAGGTTGTCATTTTGTTATTACAAATTTTCACCATTTGATTTGGCCAAGCTGAAATGTGATTTCTGTTCAGTTACATAGGGACAAGTGTTTCTGTTACCAARTTTCAGTAAAAAGGCCAAGGACTGAAGAAATTTGAAGACTATTCTTTCTTTCTCCRTGGCCCTTTAACCAGCTTTTTACATCAAGGTTGCAGTGGAGACTGTGTGCTGAAGAAGAATGGGGCTATTGTAGGAGGTTATCTAAGAAAACAAAGCAGAATCATAACACCTGCTTGCATAGTAAGGGGGAAATGTAGTCAAACATGCCTTCATAGATAAAGCAAAGAGGTGAAGGTAGTAGGAGTATCTGCCTGAATAATGAAGGACTTGGAMATATGGATAAGCAAGACTATTCAGGAGCAATGAAAAGAGATTTTGGAACTGACTGGCTTTCTCTTGCCATCTCCAACATGCAGACAATGCAGTCCCAAATAATAGCGAAAAATACACAGCGTGCTGCAAGACCTGGTTCTTCATMTTTAGTGTACTCAGTGTTTTCCGGGAAGGGAACATCTTGCACTTTTCTGGTTGGCTCAGCTTCAGTTTCTGTGACCTTTTTTTTAAACTGCCCTTCCGTAGTGACAATGTCACTATGATAGCAGTTGTTGAACAGACCAAATAAATGCCTGTCATTAAAGTTGGAAAAATCACTTTCTGAACATATCTACCAATTTTGTGAAGAACTATTTTGTACTTTTGCAGCACATTCTTTAATAAGGCATTTTWTAGGTGGCTTTGACTTTATAAAAGGAGGTGAGCAAGAGACAATAATGTTACAAGCAAAATATCAGGGCTGAACAGCAATAAAATTAGTGCTTTCTAGGTAGTCAGTGCATAAGTAAAGGAGAACCCAAGGGCAGCTATACCAGGTTTGACCGTGAAATGTTCACTTCACCTCCTCCTTCATTTCAGGGCCTGCCTCAAATCTCTGGCTAGCAAAGGCTTTGCTGTGCAGACTGCGTAGAGGTGACGTAGAGGTGAGTGTCAGCAAGACCGCCTACCAATATGATACTRTTATATCATCATCAGCTTTTAGAGAAAACTAAGTCATTAAAAAAAAACCTCTAAAACCAAAATACACGTTGCAAATTCAGAAAGAAAGGARCACCATAAACAAGTTGTCAAGGTAAAAAACAAGACGCTAGAACCCCCCATTGGCTTTATCCAGTGCTGCTTGTGCCTTTTTTCTGATCTAGCTCTGTCGTACGTAGGCCAACATTTACCAGTTGCAGAATTACTGAGAACTAGAAAGTGGTTGCTGAATAGTGTTGAAAGATTTTTCACATTTAAAGCCTACGTTGATGTAACATGCTCAAAAAAAAAAAAAAAAAAAAAAAAAAAAAAAAAAAAAAAAAAAAAAAGACCTTACTCAGAAGAACCTTAAGAAAACAAAAAATATTGCATTACTAGATAATTGGAGCTCGCACTGGCTACATTATGTAATAGTGCATAGAGATGCAGCTGCACTCTACCTGTTTGCCCATCCCTGGAGGCAGAGGACAGGGTAATTGTTACCACACCTTAGAAACTTTCCACGGGCAGGTGTGGTCTATCGTTGCTAGAATCACATCAGATCTTGAAACTGCGTGTACACAGTGAGGAAGCAGTTGGAACCTGCCAGGATCTTAAATTGGAAGAAATACAACTGCAGTCTTACAATAACTATTTTCTTTTTTCTTCAGCTTGCTAAACACTTACTCAGCTACATAAAGATTTGTCTGGAGAACTAAGACTAGGCAAGGAGGGGGGCACTAGCATACTGTCAGCTATGAACAGCATGCAGAATATGTGTCTAAAAGCAAGATTTTGTAATGCTTTAGGCAAAGCTACAGAGGAGAGGAAAGTCCGTGGGAGACTGCATAGCTCATGTGACTGTCAGCGTATACAGTCTTTGGAAAGTTGGTCACCAGTTTAAATTCCAGCCAGGCAGAATTAGAAATTGTCACTGTCAACAAAGCTGGCAAYTGATTTGGGTGAGATAATAGGAAATAGATATTTGCTAAATTAATGCTTGTATATTAGCTTCATTAGCTTCCCTTCTCGAGCTAAACAGATTCAGCTCAAAAATATGAAATTAGCATTGTTACATTCATGTCTGTTTTCTAAGATGCCTGTTAGAAAGTGTTGCAGTGCATTGAAAAAAAACTGTTTTCCTAAAGCAACTTTTAAAAAGATTTAAAATGAGAAGTGTCCCTAAGTATATTCTGATTTTCTAAGAGGGAAAAAGAATCACGAAGTAGTCTACAGAAGCTGATGGTACTGGTTTTATCAGTAGATTTTCAATAAATCGTGGCTTATATACAGAAACAGAACTATATTAGCATTCTGTGAGAAAGAGGCTATTTMAGTYTGTTCATCCACTAAGGAGATAAAGCAGACTGTTATGTCAGCCTTGACAACAACTCTTGAGTTTTCCTGGCTATGTCTAAGAAAAGGGTTTTATAACTATCACCATATGGAGGTATAACATGTGATGCAGCCTAGAGCTATTTCCTTTGAAAGCAGAGCTCTAAATTCCTGTAAGAAAACCATATGTATAAAAGACTGGTAAGTTGACAGGGTCCCTGGCAAGGTTAAGTTGCAATACATTTCACCAGAAGAAATTTGCAATTTCCTGTTAATACCTGTAGCTAGATCTATAATAACTATACATTTTAATTTGCTTATGATTTTTTTGGCCAAAGATCTCTGTAATGGGCTCTGGGTAACTCTAGTCTTTGGGCACATGGTTGGCCTTACCTTTCCAGGTGAAAAAAAGCCTCACCTGAACAGATACCATAGCTGTGTGACTAATTCAGGCCACTTGAGGGGAGAGAAAGGACAGATGTCTAGGAAAGCTGTGTCTAAATTTCAGAAGATGTTGAATCCACTGGGTTTTTTTTGGAACAGAAGAGTGTGGTGTGCTGTGGAGTTGTGCCCAGGAGCTCTTTCTGCTAGTGCAGGCATAAGGATTTTTCACGTAGAGGGTAAGTTACACCCCAACGCAGTGCAGAGTTTCCGTTTTGCTCTGTGCTGGTTTCTCTTAAATCAGTATATAACGACCCAGTTGGTAGTTTTAGCAGAGGAGACGTCTGCTGGTTCTCATGTTCTCCAGATCTTGCTCCTAAGAAGGACAGTTGAGTGGAACAGGCTGTTGTCTGTGACTCTCTTGCTTCTCAGTGCAGAAAGACATTCAGTGCTTCCTTGCGCCTTGTCTTTGTCCTCCTGTGGGGAACCAGACCGCCCTGTGACGTCTCTCTCTGCTTTCTGTCAGAGACTGCAGCGCAAGGGGATATCCTCTTCCTCGTGTGAGCTCTTTTCCTTTCTACGCAGCCCTGCGTGTGCTCTTTGGTCCCCTTTCTTGCCTCTTGCCACAGGAGACAATGTCGTACGTAGGGCAATGTGCACCAACTAGCACGGGTGAAATCCTTCCCTAYTTTGAACCATTTTAACTAGGGAACTGAAGGGAAAATATTCGTAAATGCAAACATTAAACCATAGTGTTGGAAAGTGTAGTGATTTTTACAGGTCAAAAGTCTCAGTTATTGCATGTTCCAACCAGATCTGCATGTTTAAAATATAGTACATCTGCATTTAGTTTAAATAAAAGAGCATAACCATACTGGTATTTAATATGAGCAGGTGTACAAGTCAGGGCTTAAACTGAGTGAAGAATGTGACTAAAATATTTAACTTGGCCCTCTTTCTTGACAAGAAGTCACTATCTTATTAGCYGTGGGACACAGATTTACACAAGATGTTATCCTGAGTAATAGCGGTGGTAATCGTGACATCATGCAAAAAAACTCCGCAAAGTTAATGAGTAGATTTTTTTTAATTAACAGTCTTTAGGGGATGAGAATCATGTATAACAACTCTGAAAACATTTGCAAGTAAATGTACTGTACATAATCAAAGTAAATCTGTTCAACCTCTGGAGCACAGCAGAGAAAAAAAAAGTGCTAGAAATTCAGTCTGAGGAGAGAGGGCATTACCATAAAAGAGTAATCCTCCTTCCTAAATGCTAGCTGCAGTGGAATACTATTTCCATCATTGCTTCTGATAAATCATAAATGTTAGATTACCATACGTCAGTCACTACATAAAGACTATTTTTTCAGATACAAATATTGCCACCAAGGGTCAAGCTGTTCGGCCCAGGCTTTCTGCAGAATTGAATGGCATAATTTTGATAGAGCATGAATTCTTGTAGCTATTGCAATGCYCTGGTCTCCTGTCCAATTTTTATATATAGGCTGAGAGTACTTAGCAGCCACTGGGGGAATCAGTGGCACAGAGGTACAGAGAATATCTGTATAAACATATTCACACGAATAGAATAACGATAGTGATTCACAGTATGGATGATTTTTCCGTATTACCACCTTAAACTCGAGGTCGTAGGTAACTAATCGTATCTATTGATCAAATATGAGGATTTGAAAATGTTTTTWATCAAAGGTTAGATAGCACTGTCCCTAGTGTTAATGCTGAGCAAGTTAGCCGGGGGTGGGCTGTTGTAGACACTGGTAATGCTGGGAATCCATCCAGTTCCAGACAGGGAGATTAGCAGGGAAGCTCAAGCATCCTGCTGCATCCTCCACCCACCTCCTACCACAAATCTGCACTTTAGCCGGCGCTAAACGGCTGTGTTTTTAAACTTATCTGATGTGAGAATCCCTTGAGTAGCTGCCTTGTTGCTTATATAACGTAGCCAAAGYGGCCGGGGTGCAGAAACGTCACTGCAACAGCATCGGTGGCGGGAGAGAACCGAGAGCAGCATTTGCCTTAGAGGCCTGGAGGGCCAAGAAAAACCCTGGTTCAGCTTTTTAATTTTTCAGTGTAACTCTCAGTTTTTAGGGAGGAGGGAGAGGCAAAAGGAGAGGAAGGGCGGTGTCTGTGAGTCATGAACTTGTGTGTGGGGAAGCCGAATGCAAATCTGCCTTTAATACTCACTCTGACACTATACCTGTAACTGTGTGAATAATCCTGTTGCTTTAGCCATGACTACTTAGGCATTGGAAATTAGACATATGAGAGCGCTTTGCTGAATCAGGCCCTTAGAAAATACTGGGTGTGTTTCTGCTTGCAAGAGCTGCGAGGGGAGAGGCGATTCCTGACTTTGATGAAACCTTCTCCTATGTGATTGAGAAAAAAAGATTCCAGAAATGGTGGCTTTCGGTCTTAACAGCTTCTGCCGGCTCCAAAGCCTGCCAAAATTGGTCTCAATTCAAACCAGTTCAGTGGGGATCTTCATATCCTAAACAATTATTTGGAGTAGAGCAGCAGGAGAAAAAAGTTGTCTGAACTGAAAGTGCACAACATGCTTTTGGGTGCTGCAAAAATGGATCTTAGAAACTGTTGTAGCATACTAAATCTTTTTCTCTTTATATTTTTATTTTCTTTTTATCTTCTAGTGTCACTGTTTTCAAGAGTATGCCTGAAAATGTGCTATATAAATTCAAGGGTTATACTTTGCGCATCTTGATTGAAAGATTTTGTCTGGTTTTCCCCTTTGTGAAAGAAAAGAGAGGCCRAATGTCAGACTCTTTAGTGAGGAATAAAAATGATCTAGCTCTCTTAAAAAAGAATAGGAAGTATACACCATGTATAGCATGTGGGAATGATAGGAGAGGCCTTTAGAAACTATATATATGTGTATTTTTGTATATATAAATCTGTGTGTATATAAACATATAAGTATATAAACATAAGCCAAACTCTAATACTGCAGGCTGGTCATACCTGCTGCATACTTGCTAGAGTTTCCATTATAACAACATATTTTCATGCACTTCATTTTTTGGGCAGCTGTCCTGCAGACCTATCTCTGCTAGAAGATGAATATTTCTGCAAAGCTTGAGCAAAAATTCCTTAGCTTATTCTTGAAAKCATTGGAGGAAAGGAGAATAAGTACATTTCTCCTGTTGTAAAAACACTTCGATTATGTTCCCTGAAATGCTAATGTAAAAAGTACATGCATCAAAAAATGGTAGCAAAGATAAAATTGGAAATCTGAATGAATCTTTCAGGATTTTAGCCATAATGGAAGAGAGCTTATGCTTTTTCTCTAGGAAAGAGAAAATGCAGTGAAGATCATTTCTGAACTTGCCCACTGAGGGTCTGGAAATGCTTGTTTGAACTTCATCCTGCAAATTCTTGTAGTTAATTTCATACTTGTGAGCGGTTGTTAGATGTAATGGGTGTGAGATCTCCATCTAAATTCTGCTGAGTTACTTCATATTTACTTAGCTAAAGCTGGCAGGTCTGTGGTTGTCTCGTTGCTATTGGGACAGTTTTTGTAGAGAAGATTTATAAGCCTATCAGTCAAAAGCTTGTTTAAAAAAATACCCCCAAAAACAAAACAAACAAACAAAAATGCCTTAATGGTTCAGAGCATTGGCAGTATACTGCCCATTTTTGCTGGAAAAGTATTGTCACAAACAAACAGCTCTGACACTGCTCCGTTTAATATCACTACTGCAGAAAATGGCTTCCAGTATAAACATAATAGTCCAAATCATTTCTCAGTTGTGTAGCCCTCTTGCAAAGACAGCAGGGATATTGCCCCTGTAAAATCATCTTGCCTCTCTGTAGATGCTTCCCAGGTTGCTCTCTGTAACAGAAACATTGCGCTCTGCAAAAGGAGCGAAAACGTTTCCTGGAGGCAAGGTTTTCCGTAGGGGAGCTCCATCAGGAGCAGTGCGACTTCTTCTGATTTACTTTTTTTTTTCTTTTTCTTGAATATTAGGTTCTATTAATGCATAACTGAGAAAGGCCCTCATCTCCTATATGATGTTAAATACCTGCTAGATGATGCACATATTTACTGGAAACACCTAGAAATCCTGCCATCCTGCCAGGCAGTGTCCCTCTGAGGGACAGCGGGAAGTGTAAAGTGAGAGTCTGTCAGATGTTTACTTGAATTTGAAATCGCAAGTGTAAAAAGGTCAGTGTAAGTTGGGCATGTGCTTTATAATTAGTTCCCAGAGATTAGTGATGTGCTAATGACCCACTTTCCAAGAGCTGCTGTTCATGCACACAGAGGGCGTGCAGGTGTATTGGGTTTATAATCTCAGTAATACAATGAGAGTGATAAATTCAAAGGAGAGAGGTAAAGCTGTCCCAGAGGAGACTCTAATTTAGAATGTTGCAAAGGAAACACATTAAAGGAAAATGAAGTCTGGGACACTGAAAGAAAGAAAACAGCCTGTGGGCACAGTGACATACTAAATGTGCAAAATTTTACACATGTATTGGCTTCTGCTGCACATATGGTACTTAAACTGAGTGATAAGAAAAGTTCTTTCGCAGTCATTTAGATTTACCACATAAATGTTCTTGGCTAGCATTATTCAGTCAGTGGCTAATAGGTGCCCGTACCCTTGCCGCTGACATGAAGCACAGTATTACGTTGTTCTCTACCAGCTCACCCTTGCAAACTTTCTCCTCCCTCCTCCTCCAAAAACCAGAGCAGGGAGGGAGAAGAGAAAAAAAAAAAAAAAAAAAAAGAATCCAAGGGACTAGATCAGTGTCAGAGCATTAACACTTAGCCGATGACAACTGTAAGGATTAATTCAAGCTGGTTAAATCCTTCTTAGCCAGAATAGAGACTGGCAAACCATCTGGTGGAAAGAGCAGTGTGACAGGACTAAAAGGAAATACTGTCTGAGTAGTCAAGGGAAAAATAAACCTCTCCACAGACTTTTTGGGAACTGGTGTGTCTCCTAGGCATCTAACCGCAGCAAGGGACAGTCTCAATCACAATAATTCAACTAATTATTGTGGCTAAATGTTGTATTTCCATCTCAGGAAAAATTGAATATTATACTTTTAAATTTATTAATTTTTTTTTAATGCACAACTTTTGTATAAAAAAGGCTAAAACCATACATTCAATGAAAAATGATCATTATACCATACAATTTATTTTTTTGCTAATGTATTTTTTACTGCCAAACTATGTTATTCTATTGCTTCATTATTAGAGGCATTTTCAAATGATCTTTACAGGTAAATCTCTTTCCTCGTTGCTGTTCTTGCCAGCTCTTTCCTAATTCATTTATTCATTTGAGAGAGGTGCTGCTGGTCTCCGTGCACACTTTACTGTTTCATGAAAGAGCATAAATGAAGTGCATGTAATCACAAAGACAAAACACAAGTGACCCAAATATAAAGATAGAAGTAGGATCACAAATCTTGGAGCTAGTAGAGGCCGGCTGTCCTGCAAAGACAAGGTGATTAGCCTCATAAACCGCTTTGAGGTTACCTGTCCTGGAATTAAGTGTGTTTGTCTCTGGGGAAGATCAGACAACGTAAATTGGATTTTATAATGACTCTCCCATCTGTGATGTCACTTCACTGATGTTTATATGAAGAGTCTTGCCTGCAATGGGTGTAAGCTTGTTCCACTTGGTTTAGTCTCCTTGTCAATGGAGCAATCTGATGAAACCTTGTAAGAATTTAATTTACAGATGCTGTTCTACTGCATGCATGCTGCTATCCTTGAGCTGTATATACCAGTAACTGGCTTACTGCAAATTATTGGTAGTAGCTCTGCATGCGGTCTCTCAGGAAGTTTCCAAAGTGCATTCAGTAAATATATTTTTCTTCCATTCTGATCTGTTGGTTCCCTTTTTAAACCTGGAAATTCTCTTGTTTATCATCGTCTTGAGAGATAAAAAATATTTATGCAGCTCATGTTGTTGTTCCACTTCCTGATTATAGAGATCTTGTTTGTCTATGAGGAATTTTTCATCCTGCTGCTCCCCAAATACTGCCGTGTGAAGGAATTTGTGAATGTAGTGAATTGGCATATAAGCAAATGTAGCAAATGGCTTTGCAAACACGGAAAAAAAGTGTTTTATTTTCAGATAGARAAACACTGAAGCTTTCGTCCACATCTCTCTTCAGATTTGTACTCTGGGCATTTTCACCCTGAGAATTTCCACACTGGGAACGGGAGAGTCCTATGGTCTATAAGACTTGTCTTGTAGTTGCAATGAACCTGTTTTGTGCAAGGCTAGAGGCAATAAAAGTAAACATGCTTATAGCCTGTGTTACTACCATATAGGACTATAGTGGATGGAAGAGACTTTACTTAAAAATAGTAGACAGATAGTAGTGTTGTTCTTGAGCCAGACCTTGGCCTCTGAATACTGCTAGGTTTGAAGAAATATATTTAGAATATGTCTAAACTAAAAGTTTCATTCCTGCTCCAAATTTGCTTGGATTATTTAAAAGATTGTCTTTGCTCAGTGGAGTAGCCCAAGATAAAGGTAAGTCATGAATTTTGGATCTCAATGAGAAATAAGAGGATCAAAGGAATCAAAATACCAGGAAGGATGAAAGTCTGTTTGCCAGTGTCAGGTCTGATTGCTGATACTGAACGTGAAGTGCTCTTTCACATCCTTGGCAATATCAAACAGGAAGGAACTGTGTGTGTTTATCAGCTTTTTTACAGCACAGTCGTATGTTTCTGAGAATAACCTCTGTCTAATCCAAGATAGGTAATAAGAAATCTCTTAACAACTTCTATATGTTAGAATACTGGACATATCTCAAAATATGGAGTAACTTGGTTTGGGTATTTTAGATCAGTTTATGGATAGCTTGTCCAATATTATTAAAATTGTATGAAAGGCTGAAGCTGTTGATCCTTTGTTGTTTCGATCTTGATGAAAATCCATCAGTCTGGTAAGTTATTCTCACAAAACGGTTGTGCCTTTAGCATGTAGAATAAATAATAGGAATGATTCACCAGGGCAAACTTGCAGGAGTCCCAGAGGAAAAAAATATCCTGGAAAACTGAGTCATGAAAAGGCATCTTAAAAAAGCATCTTGAAAAAATCATAAACTGAACAGTAATATTAACATTGCTATCAATAATTTTTCATCAGCCAATAATTACTAATATGTAGTGCTCCAAATACATCAACACAAGACAAAAGTAAATAGCATATAATTATTCTATAGCCGGGGAAAAGTTCATTAAAACTTTTAAAATTTTGTTATGTTTTTAGCCATCGTAAGAATGGACATACTGGTTCAGACCAAGGATTCACTTAGACTCGTACTTTGTCTCCAACATTGGCCAGAAGTGGATGCCCAGAAAGAAGTAAGAATAGGGTAGGTGTGTATAACACCTTTCCCCCCCCTCCCTTCTTCCTTTCCACCCCCATGTACTTTCCCAACCTCCAGCTGTTTTCAAACTAGGGAATTCCTGAGGCTGGTGGAGTTGGTCGGTTTTGTAACCCCCAGTCCACTTGTCCAGTTGCTTTGTGATATCATGAAGGCTTTCTGCTTATTAAAAATGGAAAGGGTTCATGAAAGGGCAAAAAATGTATAGAATGACTTCCATTTGAGATTCTTGGTTGTGGAGCTTTATGTGAACACAGAAGGAGATGTTTACACAGTGTATGACAGAGCTGTGCAGCTCTTCCCCATAGGACGCTGTAGATACAGAAAGCTTACATGAGCTTGAAAAGCAACTGGACAAATGCTTGCCAAAGAACCAACAACTGTGGTTTACTCTGAAGCTCACTCCTGCTAACTTCACTTTCTTTTCCAATGCAAAAACTARTGCATGAGATGAATAGTTGGTTCCTATCCATCTCTTCTGGGGATATTTAAGAGTCTGTAGACTCTAACATACCTCYTTTAAGTTGTCTTTTCTGTGCTGTAGAGTTTCTACTCAAGTATTCCTCAGATGGAAGTTATTTCATACTTTTGGTCATCCTTTTCCCCCTTTTCTGAATCTTTTCCATTTTTAATGTTTTATTATTGACTAAAGCTTCACTGAGTACATAGTGTGGAAGAACCATGGATGCATGTAATGATGTAATTGTATTTTGTTTCATGCCCTATTGCTTTCTTAACTCCTGGGATATGGCTATCCTTTTTGACTGCTGCCAAGCATTGAGTTGATGATTTTATGGAAATCTTCATCCTGACATTTTGAACAACTATGGGAAAATGGACAAAGCATGACTTAGGGTTCTTTTTGTAATCCAGAACTGAAAACTAATGAATAATTTTTCTTAACAGCTATTTACAAGATCATACTGGTATATTCATACTGAATTTTGTTACTATTAATAGGCTAAAAAATGTGTGCCTTTAGACACCGTAATATTTTTCGTTGACACTTGGCCTGAAATGTATTAAGTTTCTTGTGACAGTTTGCAGTCATCATAATCATACTTGTATAGCACAGAATATGTGAAACAGATATGCATCTGCAATTACATCTGCTTCATAATGGAAAACTAATGGAATACCTTCCAGTTATTGGAAATGTGCTCATACGGTTATGATTGATTATAAAAATCAGATACTGAAACACAATGTTAGTGTTCCTTTTCTGTCATTGTGCCACTACAGGAGTGRTCATAACTTCCTTTTCTTTCAATTGCAAATGGCCCAGAAGAGAGTGATGAGGGTTATTGGGGTCTAGAAAATAAGATGTATGAGGCAATCTGGAAGGATGAGGATTGTCTAACTTAAGGAAGAAGACACCAAAAAAGAATTCAGGGACTGAAAGGCTGCTGTAAAGGCAAAAAGACTAATCTGTTCTCCGTGTCCATGTTAATCCTAAAAGGATTAACACAATGTCAAGAAAAAAATGAGTCTGCAATAAATTTCTATCTTCCCTTCACTAAAGGTCTTGAAACAAAGATCTTGCCTTAAAAGAGCTGTTGTGGGAGAGTGAGACAGGGATAACTAGGATCCCGAGTGAGACAGGGATAACTATAAAATTTACTTGACATTATAGCATACTGCTATATATTTTCCATATCAAATGCTAAGTGAAGTTGGTCCTGTTTTGAGTGTAAGCATCCCTTCTTAGATTCCTCCCAGCCCTATCTGTAACTGACAAAAGTGGTCAAATAACAGTTTGCGAAGACATTTTTATAGAGAAAAAAGTTATCTATCTAGATTTTCGGTCTGGTAAGAACATCACTACTTTTCGGCAGTTTTTTTTTTTTACTTTATTCTTTGTGTAAATTCTTTTATTTCAAACAATCTAATCCCCTGAAATTTTATTGTATATGAGATTTAAGGATTGTTCTACAAATCTTGTGATACTTTGTTCTTTGGCATTTTTTCTGTTAAACCCAGTAGCAAAATCTCTTGAAGCTGTAAAAAAAATTAGGGCAAGCCAGCACAAATTAATTTCACTGTCTGGAGCACAGTGTTCTTAAGGATGTAAATAATCTAATGCTTAGAAAATCTTTGAAATCTTCAGTCTGTCAACCTCTATTAAAATATGATTGTGAAAAAATTTAATATGGATGAAACAATTGAAACTTTTGTGATAAGCAAAGMAGTTAAAGAATTTAATGGAAAATGATATGCTTTTAAATGAACTCTTTAGTAAGCATGACTAGTTCTATAGCAGACATACAGATAGAATAGAAACCTGTGGCAATAAATGTTACTTTCTGTCAGGCTATAATAATGCAAAGACTTATGCACACACAAATTTGATGTCTTGCTGCACTGAATGTGAAAATATGGGCATAAATCTTAAGACAGCCTCCTCCGAAATGCAAACAGAAGAAGGAAAATGCTATAAGAATCTAAGTACCACAAAGCTCTTCTATTCTGATGCTTCTATTAGTTGTTCAAATGAGATCTTTCAAATCTGTGCAGATGGTGTGGCCAGTAAGGTGCAGCAGCACAGATGGAGGAACCTTAGTCTCATGCTGGTGGGCCAGGTGATGGCCTTTTACCCTACAGCTGCTTTTTTTGAGAAAGGAGAATAAAAGGGAGATATAGCAAGAAGACAATCTTAGACTGCTTGTTGTGTTGTCTGTTTTGCACTTGCATGCAGAGCTTGGTCCTGTCCTCATAGATGAGGAATTAGCTGATTTCAGTCTGACAAGAAGTTGTTTGGCAAGTTGTTGAACACTGCAGGCAGGAAGCTTTCATAATTTCACAACTGTATTAGAGTCTTTCCAGTTTCAACTGCCTTTATTTGGAAGAGCTGTATCTTCCAGTATTAAATGGTCACAGATTTCAAATACGAGATATCCTCATCTCCCTTCCCATTTTTCCTTTGTGGAGTTGTCTTTCTTTCTGCACAAGAATCAACACCAGTTTTCCAGTGGCACAATGTAGTGATTTAGTGACCTGAGCATAGGACGAAAAACGAGAAACTTGTGAGTCTACTGCTGGCCTAAACTTGCTGTATGAAATTGTCAGTTGAGGTCATAGTTAAGATAGTTTCAGTAGAGTTTGAGGCTGAACTAAGGTTTATCCAGTGCACTTTGGTGTAGATAAATTTTCATTCAGACTGCTATGTTTCTTTTCTGCATCTGAAATGCTCCTTAGTCSTTATAGGAGTATTGCAAGTGTTACCTAATGTGTATGAAAAACATCTGAAGAGCCAAAACATTGCCTACTTATTACATACACGAGCGACATTCTGACAACTGACTATGAAGTTGACTTAAATTCCTGATTCTGATCTTGTGTTTTATACAAGTCATTTATAGTTCTCCTGCAGTCAATAGAATTGAAGAGCTATTGAAAGGATGAAGTGTGGTATCAGAATCAGGCTCTAGAACTCTTTACTATGTATATGTGATTCAATARTGATGGTTATTTGGAAATCAAATGTAATTTCTTGAGTTCTTGACAATATTAGCGCCTTCAATGGCTGACTTTAAGCATAAACCATCTCAGTAAGACAGCTAAGGAAACAGAATTTGCTAGCTTTTGTTTAAGGCAAAATTCTGTCAGTGGCTGCAGATGCACTAATTGCAAAGAAAGGCAAGTTGGCACATTTAACACACCTTAGAACATGAGAAGAGATAAACAGTTCTTCCTGTCATAAGAAAAAAAAAAGGAATAAAAAGATGAATTGAAGCACACTGGAAACTTCATTTCTCAGCAATAAAATAATATTTTCCCTTTGCCAATGGCCAAGGAGCAGAGAATGTTTTCATAGCTTTTTTTTCTTTCTAAGATTAGTGCAATGTGGCTAGAGAAGTCTAATGCGTTATTTTCCATAGTCGTATTGCTAAAGCCTGTCCCTGAATGTTTGCTTTAAAACCCTACTTTAAATCATCAGTAGTATCCCTTGTAAATTTGAAAAAAGAGCACTGATGCCCTTTGCTATATGCAACAGAAAGGCTTTCTCACTTGCTCTTTTTTCATGACAAGTGGCTGTTGTTCATTTGACAAATCATACCTTAAGCTCTATGCTTGAGGTGAAATGTAGTCGGTGCTGTAACACTCACTGACTATTTATTCTGAAAGCAGCTAGCGAATTGTATGTGTCCCACTTTTGAGAAGGAGCCTATGCTGCACATCTTGTGTGATATCGGTTGTGTAAATCAGTTCTGCTCGGTCCATGGTACTCTTCATGGCTGTATGGACTGGTGAAGTGGACTTAGAGATATGTTTTTGCCCAGAGGGCAGAAGCAGAATGGCTGTTGTAGAAATGCAACAAAACTTTGGGAAATATGAAGAGGAAGTCGTGAGCATAGCTGTGCTTGAGAACAATTATTATTTTTCTATTATAAAAAAAGGGATATTCGGCTTCCTGAAAGAACTCCTGGGCAAGGTGAAAAGTGCAGCTTTCTCCAGAGAAGGAGAACACAGCTACTCTCATCTGACCGTGTGTCTCCACGAATGAAGACGCTATGTACACAGTTCGAGGTTAATCTATATATCAGGTTCAGCAAGTTTGTTGTGTTTCTAATTTCTGCACAGATGAAAGAATTTGTCTTTGCAAGGGCAAAACCCAGGCTCTGTGTTTCTCCGTCCCTGCTGGAACTGCCTAATGAACTCTCTTCCATATTTACATTAGGTGATTCAAATTAGTTTGCCTTTAAACTAGTTCAAACTTCAAACTAGGTTGAGCAAATGAACTGTATGACAACTGATGTGTTCCTGCTGATTTCCTTACCGGCAGGGGATAGTGAGCAGTACAGTTTTAACTCTTTCAGAGTACTCTTCGGAAGTCTCGCCTAGTTTCATCAACGTGCTGGCTGCAGCTGATCATGAATTGTTCCTTTTGGTCTGTAAAGGTACTGGCAGTGACACTTCTAGGCTCCACTTGCTGCCTTTACACATTAAGGTTTTATTTTGAATGCCTTCTAAAACCACTCTTTAATGTTGTAAATATCACCACTTCTGCTCCTGTCTTTTCACCAATACCTAGCCAGATAAGCGTCTTCGAATTTGCCGTGCTTTTTTTGATCAATGAACTTTCTCATGGTACACAAACCAAATTGGTGTCTCTGTACAGGTCATAGCTTGTTTCTCAGAAAGGTGATTTTGAGTCTGTTAATATGAATTTAGTTAAAACTTGACTTGTTAATCTGTGTTTTCATCTCCTTTTGTGCCATTTTTAATTGGAACCGTTACCCCSTTCCTATTCAAATACCCATTTTTAAACACAGTACTACTTTAAAACTTTTTGCTAGTCCCTGTTGAAGGAAATAGCTTTTATACCATACAGCAGCACAAAGAAATGCCTTTTATTGACAGCAATATTGGGCTTTAGGTTTTTGTGTAATAAGGGAGCAAATGGTAAAAATCAGGCTTTACATTTGAAAGTGTTGTGGAAATTGATGAAAACTCTTCACCTGAGATTTGAGTACATATTTTTAATTTTTCCTCCCAAAAGATGCTCGTCCCTATGCCTGGACTATTATTCTGCTGTTTCCTGCGTTTGCTCTATGTTCTAAGTATGCTAAAGTCGGCTCTGTTCTATGGTGCACATGTAACTGGGACATAATGTTCTCGTACCTGTGCATCCTCAGACACTTCTGAAAATTGACAGAGTTCAAAACTGACTTTTGAAATTTGAAAGAGAAAAACACGTGGCTAGAGCTTTACCCTAACTTTGATCCATTCTGTTTATACAACAGGGTCAATAAAAGCTAATTAAGATTGACTTGTTTTTACTCTACTTCTCTTATTTTTCCCATGTGTCCCTTGCCAGATATGGGGCAAATTTTGCTCTAGTTGTCAATGCCAGTTTGCCACTACTGTCTGTAAATCAATAGAAATGCAGTAGTATTTTGCTTGTATCTCCTTGGCCATTGCAGAGCTCACAGGATGTTGCCTTGTCAGTGACTATACTGGGAAATGCATACAKGCCACACTCCTTGCACCTAGTGTGGTCTGTTCAGTGTGTGAACATCATCCTGTAGTAAGATTATTCCACAGATTAAAGTATCAGATTCCATTAAGAGAAAACTTGTGTGGTCAATTAAAGTCATATTTACCAGAAGTGCAGCCTTTTTGCCTTGTGTGCCATTACAGTTAAACACTGGTCACAAATTAARCAGGTGCCACAAAAATAGAGGCATTRTATATATATWTTTTTTTAAATGAGATAGATAATTGTTCCCTTCCATTTAATGGTCTTGCGTTGTTTTTTAAGATTCCATCTTAAAAAAAGAGAAGATCTAGWGTGCAGTATTTCCTAGCAACAAGTTAAGCAGCTTCTCATTTGGCTTGGTTATCTTAGTGTCTCTACCTAAATGTTCTTAAAGTGAAGATCTGAAGTGCAATAAGCAAGAACACAGRTATATGCATCACTTATTTCCCACAGAATTATCACTAGTTACATTAAAAACCGGCAGCGTAGATAAGCCTTTGCTTGGAATAATKCTTCTCATTGTTTTATCTTGAAAGGTTAAAAAATCTTTGAGCTTTTTTGAGCTACATTGCTGTGCTTAAAATCTGTTTTGCAGGACTCTAGGGCTAGCTTTGCAGAAGTGTTTGCCTGTTTCTCCCAGTTTTCTCATGTGTCCCTTATCAGACACAGGTTACCTCCAGTTCTTGATGTAAATGCTTTTTGTCTGCTGCTCTCCCTAAATCAATAGCAATGCATTTGCATTTTGCCTCTGTGTTCCTGRTGCATGTTGGAGCCCTACAGGCATCTGAATCTCAGCTATTTCCCTAATACCTTTTTTATTTTCAGATCTAGTCTTTAGCTTTTTAAAGTGGACATCTAATAAATCGATTTTGTGACTCATCATTATAAGTCTAAATATTACCTGTTAAACTAAAGACACAGTTTTGGGACACACTTGGCTTCAGTGCAAATTTGTGATAACTCTATTGACTTAAAGGGCATTGAGCATTCTAGGGCTGAGGTACAAACTCTGATCTTGTTTGTACTGGCTTATTGGGACCTGAGGTAGATGCTCACCTCATTTGGTAAGTTTATGTCTCTGTAGCCTTCCGTACTGAACAGACAACTGGCAAATCCATTTTAGGCAAATTGACAGAAGTCAGGCAACACAGATTGTGGTTGCTGGAACCTCAGCCTTGGGGAAGGAGTCTGAGGTTGTTGCTCGGTCATGCTCACTGAACGAGTGACATTGTAAAAGCTTATGCTTGCAGCTATTTAAGAAATTAGATTTTTGACTTTTTCCAGGTCTTTCACTCTTCGTTGCAAACAGAAATATAGTCGATGTARTCCACAAATTGTTTCTTGTGCTAGGTCAGATTCAGTGTTCAATTTGGAGACAAATCAGTATGAATCTAGAGTTACTTTACACCAAGATTAAAGGAGGGGAGGAAAGTCTTGCAATTATGCAYGTTCATAGGTTATTAACAAGAAGGAAGAGGTAGTGTGAAAAAGTAGGACTTGACAAGTAAAGTATGAACAGGCAAAATGTGCTTGCTGGATGAAGCAGGTAAATTGCCTGAGGCAATCTTTCCCAAAATTCAGTTCTGAAGCTTTGGATGCATATGTTGGCCTTTTATGGATTTCAAACATGGATAACGTGTAGGAATGGGAGACTCAAAATACTAGCACCTCTTGGTATCAACTATCCTGATGATGTTAAAGCAAGCTCTCAGTTTCATTGGAGCATAACTCTTGCAGCTGTGCTCAGAATAAGGCCTAAATATATAAGGGAGAGGAAATCAATGGCCTGGCTAAGAAAGTTAATCTTTGCCTGTGTTTCCACGGCAACAAAGATAAGGAAATAGAAACTGTCATGCTTAGAAAGTGGGTTCATCAAATTAAAAGGGAAAATTGCTCTAGCAAAATTAAGAGATGCTGGTTATCTTTTTAAAACCCGGTAAAACTACCCATGTAAGGAAGAGCAAGCACATTGAAACTTAGGACTTACCCTGATGGGAAAGTTGCTCTGAACTGAGTCAGCTAGCTTACTGTGTGGCTACTGTATTAATCACGTGTGAGTGCAGAGGAAGATGCTYCTGTAGGCCATGCATAAGGACTGTGTCCCCGTGGAAATCGATGTATTTACCTGAAGATCAGTTCTGTTTGAGTATATTGCATGTATTTTGCATATTTGCTGTAAAAAAAAGGAAAAAACCCAAAAGACTGTTACTRTCCTCTCAACTTACTTTATTAGACACATTAGTCTCCTASTTTACTCTGAATTAACTCTCAATGTATGTCAACAAATATTTCGGGTAAAAATTCAAATCTATTTTCTGTTGCAATTGAATCCTCACCTAAGCAGGAGCCTGGTAAGACTGCTGCTTTCTTTGTATAGAAACATATATATATATAAAGATTTTTTATATAATAAACCCTTTATATATAAAGATTTTTTTCATATAGGGAACTTGTATGTGTGTRTATATATAWATATATATATAGACTGTATGTCTAAATCCTGCATATATACCATATGCACATACACACAAAGCTGGAGTATGTGTGTAGACAGACATACAAACACGTGTATGTCCTGGTCAGCAGATTGGCTTTCACACTCAAAAGCRCATCTTTGGAAAATGGCTTTAATCGTTGCTAACATCAGATCGGCTGTTCATTTAATAGTAAATTAGTGAAAATGTCACAAGCTGATGTAAAGGTTAGCACTGATGCAGTGGAGCTGCTGGCAGCAGTTCACCRCTTTAAATCCCATTGACAAGGTCTCGCTGACCTGGTTGAAGGCAAGCTCCTTCCTAGACTTGCTTTAGTTTTACTGATGCYTCATTCTTATTTCTAAGACCTAGAGCAGCTTCTGTTCTAAAKTAGTTTTTTTAAAGTCTGTTCCAAAATAACAGCATAAAAATAGGATCCAGCATGTAAAGACTTAACTAGGGAAAGATTTGGAGAAGGATTTATTACAAAATGTAGCTGATCTGTGCTTCTAAACTGCTCTCCCATCTCTGCTTTAGTTTTTTCAACAGGTGCTATCTGAGCCAATGCTATTAACTTTCTTCAGCTGGAATGATGGAATTTGATCCCTCTCCTGGATCAATTTCTATATGCTATATGGCATGGTTTCTTGTAACAGAAAAAGGTGAAAAAAGCTAATGGTGCTGCTGTTTATTTTCTGTTGATTTAAGATTGTGTAATTGAAAGCTAGTAACAGCAGTGACTCAGAATTTGGACTTCTACAAGAAAATAAATTTGAATTTTTACCCGAAATATTTGTGGACATACATTGAGAGTTAATTCAGAGTAAACTAGGAGACTAATGTGTCTAATAAAGTAAGCTGAGAGGACAGTAATAGTCTTTTGGGTTTTCTCCTTTTTTTTACAGTTTATGGTTACAGGTCACTAAAAAATCAAATTTCTTCTGAAGAGGTAAGAACAGAGAATTCTTGGTGGAAACTTGGACTCTCCTGTTGGAATTTTTRTGATAAAATAACTATTTGAAAGTGAATTGGATGTGTTCATTTTCCAAATTCCCCTCTGAATTTTTTTATTCACTTTCTTGCAGTCTTCCCTGCCCTCCCACTGTCTCTTTTTGCTGTGGATTGCAAGGTGATGTTGAAGTCTCTTATGTTTTCCTTTCAATGTCATTACCTTTCCAGATTTTAAAACAACAGTTGGAAAGAGGATTTTGGAAATGGAGGTGCAGAAGTTTCAAACTGACACTTTTATACCTGGGGTAAAAAGACTTAAGCTAAAATCTGCATGACGTTCAGTTTTTGCTRAAATCTTATTTGACACAAAACTTAGCATATTTCAAAATGTCTGGAAGCCTGCTTTTCTATTAGAAAAAATTTAGCTGGAGAATCCTGAGAAGTTTTCTGTGCATATTTTTTCCTCTACTTCAGAAACTGGACAGAGTTCAAATCCATATGAATCCTTTAGTTTGATTTGTACATCTCCTGAGTCACTAGTGACTTAGCATGACTTAGATGTTAGTCCAGTGGAGCTCAACAGTGGATTACCAGAAAGCTGCCTTATTCCAGCCTTCCTTCTCCCACACTATTAGCGCTCTATTTAGTCTTCTCACTGAGAAATTATTAGTCTCCTGGAGCTGACAGCARCTGAATTGCTCTTTTAGCTGAAAAACAATGGAGCATCGTGACAGGGCAATGTGGAAACGCTTACACTGTGCATTTCAACTTTCTGTAGATCAGTCTCCTCTGCAGTCACGTTTCACAAGTGTCCTTAATAATGTGTATAGGTTCTAAGCAGAAAGGGTGCTGAGTGACAGTCTAGTGTTCAGAAGGGGTGTGGGCTGTGCTRTTTTTGCATATTTGCCTTGTTCTAGCTGAACAGCATCTTTAATGGGATTATAGTATTTGCCAGAAATGCTGGTGGGCTTTTAATGCATTGATTTTTTTGACATCATTGAAAATGGGATACTTGCTTTCTGTGGCACATGCTACGTAAGGCTGAATAATCAAATGATTAATATACTGGGCTTATTAGCTCTAATTGGTAAGATAAGTGTTGAGACTGGAGGAATGTGTGTGTAAGGAAGGAAGAGAAAAACACAGAAGATGAAAAATAGAAATGAAAGAAAAATAAWGTAAATAACCAGGAGCATTTCCTTTCATGCTTGAGGACTTGAGAAAGGAAGGAACTCGGTCAGTAAAGGCAGGGCAGCGCCTCATAAGGAGCTTCCTAAACAATGCTCTTTGAAACAACAGCAAGGTAATAGATCTAAAGATTCAGATTACCTTGCTTGACCCTGGTGATRCAGCTGTTTTGCCAAGACTTAGAGCTTAAGGATCAAAGGAGAGACAAGCTGTTCAAAGGTCTTCCTGAATGGAAGGAGGGCAGGGTGGTCAGCTGCAGGGACATGTCACACTGATTGAATCAAGTCCCTCAGCAAGACGGTGTTGCTTTGATTCAAAAAAGGCCAGGATTAGTCAGTTTTGTGTAGTTGTTTGTAGGAAACGTCAGACATAGGGGAAGCATGCATCTTGATGTTTTTTGCCTTTGTCTTTCTGTGCAACATCTTCATTTCTGGCAAATCAGCTCCATGCAGCAATGACGAATCCGCTTCTGCAAAACAGCAAACTCCTAGCCGCAGTTATCCAGAAGGCAACAATTTTTGTCAGGTCTGCAAGATGTTACAGCTTTACCTCTGACTAAGGTTACAGCTACCTGTGTCACTTGGCCTTCCCCTGGAAAAGTGGAGAGACAGATTTATGACTCAGAGCTCTCAACTTTTAGCTGGTTGACAATACATCATTTAGTTCAACCGCATGTGCTGAGGAAGCTGTTCTGCTGCAAAGAAATTGCGGACAGTACAAGGAATGCAAACTGAATGTTCATCAGCAATTCCRTACTATTACGAAAAAGTAAATATTGTATTAGTGTGAAATGGAAAGGGTTATCTGAAAAAAATGTGTAATACTCCACCTGCTCTACTTGGCCTTAATAAGACCTTGACTAGAGAGCCGGGTCCAGCTTTGGATGCTCCACTCACAGAGAGTGATGTATTTGCTCATCATGCTGCAGATCAAATCCTGTTTTAGCAAGCTTAGGTGAATAGCCCATATCTCTGCAAGGAACAGTATGTATTGGAGAAGCCCCATCTGGTGTTCCGTATAAAATAAGGGAATGGTTTAGCCCAGCTCTTTGTAGAATGTGCTGCACAAAGCTAGGAAATTTAAAACTATCCCATAATCTGCATGGGAGTGAGTCAAAGATTGCACAGATGTTGTAACAGCACAGTGCTTCTACACACTGCTGGGGCAAAGTGACCAAAATCTGTGCTGTTTCCTGTTCTGCTGCAAATATTTGAAAAAAAAAAAAAGTGAGTTTTGGAATTTTGAAAGTGCCAGACCCACTCCCAAGAATACTATCCTTCCCTTTTCAAACTGAAAACCAGGTGGAAGTAGAGAAGGCAGATCTCTCTGCTGTCGTCCTGACTGCAGTGATATGGCCTTTCCGGATGACAGATTTCTGCCTGCATGGCTCCAGTTTCTCCCAGGCAGATAGCCCTCATGCTAGCAAACTTTAAAATGTTTGTGGGAGGAGCAGGTTATCTGCTCAGCTTCCTGTAAACAAGATGCAMCCATTGCTCTCTGGAAGACAGCCAGCACCACCTTCAACTAGGTAAAACAGAAATTGCTGTCCTTGAACTTGCACGTTCTATTTCCCAGTAGTTTAATGAACTTCCTTATATTGTGGCAAGGYTGACCTCAGGATATGGGTCGTTAGAACAAATATTTCAGGTGACTAAAACACCAATATAATGGTAGCACGAGGAGGTAGGTTAAGTGTGAAGTTGCTGGAACACTCTGTGCAGCCTTGAGAACGGTACCAGAAATAGCCTACTCACGTAGAAACTCTACACAACTATTTGTGCTACTTATCTATTGAATACAAAACAAGTGGTTGTAGGTAACAGTTCCATTAGTGTTGAAATAGATCCGTTTTTTATTTAGTACTCTGGATTTTTGCCATTCATCTGATCGTCCGGTATGCTTTGCAAGTAGCTAACAGCAAGCTGGCTAAAGACGTGAAGTGCAAGGTGTTCATAGATCTTGCTAGTTAGCTGTAGAGAGTATACTTGTATAAACTTTTATAAAACAAACCTGCTAGTGTGTTGAGGAAATTCTTCTAATAAACAAAATAAAACATTTCTGCTCAGTCTTTATTCAAGACAAATGTTGTAAGTGTCCAAGAATAGCTATGGGATTATCTTATAGCTGCAGAAAGAGCAAACTTTTGATTTGCTTTGAGGAGTCTGTTCATGTTTTCCCTTGTCTTCATGTAATCTGCCTGCATATACTTGTATCATTTGTCTTAACRCTTCTTTCTATAATATGTAGGTGTTTTGTTCAGTTCTTACTGTACGGTTTTGGTAGGCCTAGCCATAGAGCGCAACCCCCTAAGGATGAACCAGTGTACACACTGTGCCCTCGAGGCCAGTCAGTTCTGGCTCTGAGGCTGCCAAAGGGAGCAAATTCCAAGTGCTGGGGAAATTCCCCTTGCTCCCTGCCTGGGACACAATGTTGCGTATCACTGCTGCCTGRCATGTCCTCTGCCTTGTTTCCTTTTATTCCATGCAACAAACTGTCTTTCCTTAGTATTCCCTAAATATCAGGATGGTAGGAAGTCAGGATCACTCTCAGCTGACAATGTCACATGTCCATCAGTTGATGGACGAATCTAACGCTGGTTAGATTCAGCCTGGATCCAGACAAAATCATGAGGCACAGCTAGATCTACTTACAGCAGTCACTGCCCATCCAGAGGGGGACTGGGCCAGGCTCAGCTAGAAAAGGTAGTTACCCTGCATGCTTAGGATGTTTTGGAATATGATCAGCTGTTGGCAGCATACAATATTGGCTCACCTTCATGTGAAACACTGCCATGGCTCACTGATCTTGTTCTGGAGCGACCTAGCAATATGTAAACCAAGCCTTGATTGTACTTTGAATGCTCCAAAGGAGGTCACTAAGACTGCAATTGGAAAAAAAAAAAGTGCTTTTGTCAAAAGCATGATACATTATATAGGCTACATTTACAAGGCAGAAAGACAGGACATTCAGTCTTAGGAAATATATTGATCTATGAAGAAAAATAACCCAGAGAACTTTTTTGCAGGAGAAATGAACTGTTGCAAAAATAAAAACAATTTGTGTTTTTACTGAATGTGTACAAATCTAAAGAAAACTGAGGTTTATAATGGTTGCCTTCTAATTTGCAAATGAGGTTTCTAGCATGCTTCTTTTATCTAATATGAAAATAAACTAGACCTACTATTGCAGTAGGCCAATGTTAACACTACCTTTTAAAAAGTATTATTTACTATTTGCTCCTCTTAGACAAAGCCTGATACAAGAGTTAAGAAACATAGCAGTGGATACTTCCTGATAGCTAGTGGCTCAACAAAAGAAAACACAAACTCAGATTTGGTGTCCATTTCTTCCATGTTTATAAGGTATCATGACAGGCTTGTGTTCAGCTGCCCTAAACTCCAGTTCATTCGCTTTRCCTACTATTTCATATTTGCTGGAGCTGTGCTTAAATCAATGCTAATAATGAACACCAGCCTGGTGCCAAGAGTGAAGATGAGGCACAGACAACTAACAGAAGTTCAGTTTGTATCCAGGGACTGATGATCCCAAACCGTCTTGTCCACAGGTTGAATACTCAGTGTAGAAGTGGCTGTGCYGGAAGTGTATTTTTTTTGGACAAAAGGAGTTGTGGAGCCCACAGGGACTCACAGTCCTTGAAACTGAAAACTCAGCCTGAGCCTGGAAGTTGTGCTCTTGCAGTGATACTCCTGTTGTGGTATTTGTGCACCTACTGTGAGCAGAGGCATCTGAAAAAACTCATTGTAAAAGCCTGCATTTATGTTAAAAGGAGGAGAGACTTAATTCAGGGAGATCTGGACTAAATATCAAAACTACTACTGACTTTAATTGGATCCTTATCTTAACTCCTTGGGATTCGCCTGGCAACGATGAGCTTGATAATGTGAGGAGGGCCGACATTGAAAGCCCTGCACTGGGCATTCTTGCTCTTTGAGGGAGTTCAGATCTTGTTCTCCAGCTGGTAACTCAGATCCATTTCTATCTATGAAAGGGAAATACAAAAGAACATAAGCACGTGGGGAGTTTTAGGTTTTGTTGCATTAATGTACTCAGAGAAGGAACAAATAGTCTGAGTTCACACAAAAAGCAATGTTTGCAGATTTATTTTGGAGACCAAAAAAAAAAAAAAAAGCTATTATTCTAAACACCCAGCCCTAATTTATTATATTCAAAATACAGCGAAGGCTTTTTCTCAGAGCAGTGTTTTCTTTGTTATATTGATATAAATGAGTGGTGTTCCCAGAAGGAAAATATTTTCCATCTGATGCTTTCTTTTATAATAAGGAAATTATGAAGTCTCTCATGGGGTTACTCCACTGATAAACCATGCTGTGTTAGTAAATAGTTCAGCTGAAGCACAAGTCCAGGAAARTAGTCTATGACCAGTTTCTCTGAACCACTTTTAACTGCATTCAAACAATATTATTGAGGTAGGAAGGAAAAGAACACTGTGATCAATTTTCCATAAATTATATAGACTTGAAGTGCTGTAAGCATCACAGATTTTGGGAGATTTGTCCTGTTCCTCTCTTCTCCTACCCCTGCCACCTCTGCAAAGTGGCTGTTTGCAGTTTTGAGAGAAATTCAAACTTGGAAAGATGTGGGCTAGAGAATGGACTACTGATGATCTTTCTGAAAAACCTTTTGATTTTGAATCATTCTTCTACTGGGAAATGCAAACAGCTTGCATTTAAAAAAATATTTTCATGTTTATTGCTAGAGTATTTACTAAATGATTGTTTTTGTCCTGGTAAGATCTTGTTATTTTGTGGTTGATGATTTATTTTATTATGGATTGCGGTGTTAATAATTTGCAAGATTGCCTGGTGACTGGAATAGATCTCTTGACTTAACCAACTACTAAAACCAAAATAAACGTTGGAGACTTTGATATATGCGGTCATTGGTTCATATGTTAAAGGTGACAAACAAGTGACTCATGCAAAAAAACAAAAGCTCACTTAAAACATCTGGCCATGTGCTCAAGCTGTACTACTCTGTGTATATGAGTAAATGTATGGTGAATCTGCTAGACTGCTTCTTGAGTCCCAAAGATGCCACCAAAATATTGTTTTAAACTATAAAAGCTCAGTTCTACTCATTAACCTATGTATTGAGGAAAGAGAGGTATGTATCTACTTGTGCTAGGAAATATTTTCCCATATATGTCCTCTGTTTTATTTTTTTCCTCCTTTACATATGGATCATTGCCACTTGGAGCAAATTGCAGTTTTTAAAACTGAAAATAATGAACAGAAAGTGAAATCAAATGAATAATAGAATAATAATATTTTCCTTAACTCTTTCACAAGCTCTTTCTGACACCAGACAAACTGCAGAGAAGACTGTTCATTTTAGAGTTCGCAGTGGATTGTGCAAGTAAAGCCATGACTTTTGGTCTTGTCACTAATAACCATCAGTGACTAATAACCTCTTGAACAAGATGGGAATGATGGGAATTGCTTATTCTCATTCTTTCCCCCCYTCCCCCCCCCCCCCAAGAAGTAGGAGAATGAGCAAAATCCAAGAGAGCAGCATTTCCTGGGCAGCAGGCACAACTGGGATGCTTTGCAGCAGCTCTCATCCTTTTAGTAGCCTCACTGGAAGGACTCCAGCTCTTGCTTTCAGCCTGTTTTCTATAATGAAAAGCTTCAGGGGAGGATGGTGATACAAGTGCTGTCTGCTTCTCGGCAGAAATGGCAAATGCATGCAGTGAATTCGAGCCTCATGAGAGACGCTTCCTTCACAGTTCTGCAGCTATTAGGCATCACCTGCCCACAGAGTGTCTTATGATTCTTCCTAAGGCTTTCTAGAAGGGATATTTTTTCCTAAGCCCATTAAAAAGTCTTCCATTTTAAGCTATGTCTTCCCCACTCTGTAATGTATGCACCTTTATTTTAGCTTTAATGTCAAATCCTGTATCTGACTGCACATCAGTCTCAAATGAGTAGGTCATAGATACACAAAACTGATCTAGATTCTAGTCTGTGTTTAGGAAGTGACTCGTTTTTATGGAAGTCCAGGTCCAGGCATTCCTGAATGCCACGGTGTCTTGCATCTAGCCATGAATYGCAGCTGGACTCCATTTCTGTTGTCTTTGTTGAGCTGTTGCAATGAAGAACTATCCTGTCTGATTAGTGTTAGTCTTAAGGAGGCATTATTTGCTACATGCTAAGTATTACCTGACACAGATTGACAAAATACTCCATTCTACGTATGTACATTTTTAGTAGAGAAATCAGTGTGTGTTTAGTTGCACATGCAAGGATTAAGCCTTGCTGCATTTTCCTCCTATGGTATTAGCCAATATTTATGTTGCTTGCTAATGTGTACCAACAGTATACTAGAAGCCACTCCTGAAGATCAAAAAATTGTCCTCTATGCATTTGGTTTAAGAGCAACGAGAAAACCTGAAACTGCACAGGGAAGACACTTCAGCTGACATGAGAAAGCGCTCTTCATTGGGAGTGGCTTTGTTCCTGCCAGTGCTGAGATCCAGTGCTGTATTTGTGGAGCCTGTTATAATTGAGAAACTCATTTTAGCAGTAATTCTGTGCCARTTCCATTTCTTCTAAATGGAGATTCCTCAAAGAAAGATGTTAAATGCCTTGTTGTTACTCATTCCTTCTTGCTCTCGGGCAGGTTTGTGTGACTATCTTTCTACTTAGTAAAGAGGATCTGAATCTGAAATGAAGTACAATGTTAAGCAGAAAACCGTAAGTGCAGAGGGGTTCATTGCTTCTGTAGAAATAGCTTACTATGAAGTTTCCTGGATATTCATTTCTGCTTTTTAATTAATATATGCTGAAAGTGAGGGAATACCAAGCTTCTGTGAAGCATTGCTAAGGAGCAAGAATGACTTCCCCTGGGATGGGAGGGGTATGGCACTGTCGTCCAAGCTGCCTCGCTGTCATAGGGATGGCGGTTGTGCTCCCTTGAGCTGCTGTCTTCCAACCTCTTTGCAATTCAGACTGCAAAATTGTTGGTTGTTGAAAGGAAAGTTTCTTTACCCCTCATTCTGCCTCCCATCTCCCCCTCCCCACCAAAACCCTCAAGCCCTGATGAATGCAGGAACAGCATAACTATAATCTTTGAAGTGTTGCTCTTTGGAGATGTAAGATTTGYGAGTACGCTTGAAAGACTGGCCCTGCTAGCAGTGCAGATGTTTTTGGTGCTTGCTCTGGCTACTGCGTTCAACTACTCTCAGAGGAGTTATTAGCATATGAACACTGAAAAATGTCAGTGCTAAATTCTAAGATCAGACGAACAGGTGACACTACAGCAGCTGGCTGGAGCAAGGGATTATTCCTCCAGGTAGGACAAAAATGAAGGAAGGTATGAGGAACAGGATAATACCAATAAGACCTTTAGGTGAACATCTGCAGAGATGACATTTTTTTTCCAAGGAAATGTTTAAATTTTTCCTGCAGGAATCTTCTTTTTTTTCTCCCTACCTACTGAGAAAAGGAACTTTTTTTTTTTNTTTTTTTTTTTCCCTATGAAGGAATTGTTCTGATGGCCTGCCACTCTGTCCTGGTCTAAATGTTTGTTTTAAATTCTGTATAGTTCTAAAAGCTTATAGTTCTAAAAGCTCTATCTTAAGGGTCTACTGATTCTTTTCCTATTTTTCTTTTTCATGTCCTATTTTTTTCTGCTTTTCCCTTCATTGTAGGAATGATAGATGGGGTAATACCCAAAATCCCAATACAAATTCTGTCCCTTCAAAATGAACAATATAAAAATCTGGAGTCTGAATGCATTCAGCTTAATACTCCATAAACTGTGGAATTCTTTTGAAGCTCAGTGTACGTTATGTTATGTCTAGAAATAGTGTTATGTTTGGAGTAATGACTGAGATAATTGTCCACTGCAAGTCTGGAGTCCAAAGCTTTATTTGATGATTTGATCTGAGTTTCTCTCTGTCACAAGCCTTAGCTGTATAAGAGCTATAGTCAATGCTGTGCTGGAAAGCAGACAGTTGTTGAGTGTGTTGCTTCAGCTTGGTCAACACATTTTTTGTGTAGCCATGGAGAACCATGGAGATCAGCAGATGACTTGGTAAGAGATGCTAGTAGCTGCTTTTCTCTTTTTATCAAGTTTAAAACAAAACAGACCACAAAATCCCATCTTCTGCTGCTTTCCCTGTTGTGAGGCCATATAAGACATAGTCTGGAGGATCCGTCAGAGGAGCTCCCAGTTCCGTGCTTTAAAACAGGCTCTGGGAGCACATTCACTCTTTTGCATTAACATGAGCTCTCAGTTTCTCTCCAGCAGCCTAAACTCGGCAGTGGGGAACTGAGTGAATGCTGATAMAACAGGAGAGGGGAGGAGACCTAAAAATCCTCCTGTTTCCTGGTAAAGGTGTGCACTTGACTGCACCATACAGAGGCACTGCACATGCACACATCTATAGATGTAATGCCCAGGTCCAGATAGCAGGACAGAGCAAAAGGTGTCCAGCAGCCTCCCTTTTATTGCTTAAGAGAGAGGGTTCAAGGTGCTGCAGCGTAAACACTTTAATATCATTCCCTTTATGATGGTATTTTGATAGATGAATAATTCAATACACCCACTTTTAAGGTCCAACACTATTTCAACAAGTGTCAGAGAAGAGACTTTCTAAATTGAAGAGTCATTTCTCTTTTCCACTGTGCCTAATAAAAGTCATATGATACACTATTGAGCTAATATTCTGGTAGTGAGCTGCTAAATATACTGCTATATAATTCGTAATAAAATAGTGTAAGGTTGGATCAAGGCTAAAAATTCAGAAAATATTAATGCAACTTTATTATGATGATACATTACTGAAATGTGTTAAGTGCAGTTACAATAGAAATGTTTATTTCTGTTCTATAAGGGCATAGGAGGACTGAAATGGTAAGGGAAAAGGAGACCTTTTGTTATTTATACACTAATAGCTTTAAAGGCYTCTGGAGGCCAGATTTCTGCATTTATGATGCAGAATTTGACAGTGGAATCTCAGATGAAGTAATTTAATGGAAATRGAGATATCCTGGCTTTGCTTGAATTCCGTGAGAGACAGTATATAAACTCTGATACTTTGTAATGGTAAAATAAAAACAGTCTTTTTGTCAGGAGTTTGGTGTAAGCCATTCTAGCAACAGCTTTACCTTATGTTACAGAATTAAACCTCAGGTCACTGTGCACATCACTGACTGCAAGAAAATAATTAAAACCCGTTAGAAAGATAACAGGAAACTCAGAGGAGAAGCTGAATTTATTCAAGTAAATTTCAAATGAATGAGTATTTTTCAAAGGGCAAAATAATTAAGATAATCTTGGAGGCATGCAGAGACTTTGTGGAATAATGTTTGGACCCAATCCTGCAACCCCTTGGTCATATAAGTCATCCCTCCTCACAGGAGGAGTGTTCCTGACGTCAATAAAGTAATTTCCAGGGGAAAGGATTACTCACATGACTAAGGTTTTGTAGGCTTATACTCTTAATTAATCTCTTTTTTTTTTCTTTTAATGTCAGAGTAACTTCCCCACTGTTTTGCTTCCTACACCCTTTTTGTTCCAAAAAGCAGATGAGATATAGAGCCACACAAAAATTTATAGGGTGTTTTAATTCTGTGTAACTACAACAGCTAATAAAACTGTTTGCACACAGCTACAGGGGGGACTATAAAAGGAGCCAGGTGCTCTCAGCATCCTGGATGTAACAATATTGGTCTTCTGTTGAGTGAGTTTATACCTTCCCCCCCATTAACTAACTTCATCCATATAAAATGAAGAGAACTGAAATGTGACTGGGCAGAATAAATGAGAGTGATTTCATACTGATATCTAAGACCTGTTAATACGGAAGAGAGTTATAAATTGACCTATTATCATGGACCAAGTTTGCTATGAATTTTAAATCTGGCAACAGATAAGGAATTGGCTAAGTGTAATTGCCTTGTCCTAGAGCCTGACTGAGGAAAGTAATATTACACGAGCTTGGGGTTTTACCAAACTACCAGACTATTTGTAATATAACTGTTGAACAGGCCCATTTCTAGCAATCTCTTACCCCGAGAGCAGCTCTCTAGTGCTGTAATCATCTTCATGGATACTTTAAAGAGCAACAGTAAGAGATAATCTTGAATGTATCCCCTAGATCATAAGCCCAGCTAGGGCAAAGTGCAAAAAAAAGACTTGATGTTTTGCTATAACTTACGGGAAACAGATCTAATCCCTTAAACCTTGAATAAATTCAAGGACCAACATATTTCATATTTCATATTTAAGTGCATTTAATTGCCCTGCACACAACAAAAAAACCCAGGAACTTGCTGTAGTCAGTGTTACAAGACAGAATGGATGTGCCAATACTGAAGGATCTTATTCTTAAAAAAAAAAAAATCCCCCCCCCAAACCCGCACACACACATATATATTTGAAAGTAACTGAAGAAGCATGATTCACTGAATGGCGCTGGTGTGTGGTCACCATGAAGCTACCAAAATCAAACATTAAAACCAATGCCTGCAACGCTGCCAGGCTAAGCCAAGGGAGAAGAAGAAAGCGTGTTTTATTTCAGTGTACTCTTGGTGATATATGCCTTTGTCACTTCAAGAGTGTATTACTGTAATATTCTTTGGAAAATACACAAAATCTGTCTGTTAGCAATCCAGCCAGCCACAGCTGAGGAGAAGCACGAAAGAGCAACGTGACCACAAGAGCTCTGTGCCTTAYACTGACTTCTATCAGATACCCTGAAAGATCTTAGTCCTAAAACTGAAAGCTTTTGATTCTTCTCCAATGTATCGTATTTATCCAAGTGTTCATTCTGTTCTTTACTGTAGATCAACTTCATTTGCTCAATCCAGATGTCAGACTTGCTAGACTGTAGTTTTCCAGACCTCTCTTAAAACCTATGTTAAAAATTAGTGTATTATTTGCCACTTCCTGATCTCCCAGTTTCAAGAAGGAAGTTACTAGTCAGATTCTAAAGGATTTCAGTGATGGAATCAATGGATTGCTGTCTCCCTTCTTTTAGAAACTCTTGGGCAAATCCCATCTGCTGCCCAGTCTTGTCACTCCCCATTTTTGCCTTTGTTCGGTAACCTCCTCTACCAGCACCTKATCTGGAGCAGCCCCTCAGGTGACTTCCTCAAGAAGGAAGATACCAGCGTAAGATACCTTCTTGTACAAGAAATACAGGAACACCTCACTTGTTTTCCCTGTATACATACCTGTCTTTGAGTGTTCATTTTATACCCAGTCATMTTTTGGCCCTGCAGTCTAACAGACCTTTTGTTTAGTCCATTTGAAAGATAATTTAGAGTTAATTTTTGACTTTTACAAATTATTTCTCAAAAATTTTGGTCTTTTTTATATTTAACCTGCCAAAGTATGTACTTCTTCCTATTTTCTTCATTTGTACTTGACTTTCAGGTTTTTGAACAATGCTTGCTTAATACTTTCCCTTATTTTCCCCTTTTCTCAAGTCTTCTGATAAACATTTGCTTTGTACTTCAAGTGTGGTGTTCTTAAGTTGTCACAACACCTGCAGAGATTTCTCTTAGCTGCCCTTTTCACTATTTTTAGTAAGCATACCCATTTTTACGAAATCCCCCTTCTTAAAGATGTGCTGAATACTTTGGCTTTTGCTCTTGGAAGAGTGGAGAGAAGAAAAGATTGCGTCTCCTTTTGGTGAGCTCCTTATTCTGCTGCTTCTCTGTTCTCTACAGTATGTTCGTATTGCTGAGCTGGTAGTTTGCAAGAACTGTGTGAATTTCCACCAAAAGAAGACACTTTCTGCTAAAGTCAAAGATCTACTGTAAAATTGAACTAGCAAAATCACTTGGAGTACTGAAATGCTAGTTGCTCTAGCTTGTTGCTCTGGAGCTCGAGCTTTGTGGATAAGGCCGAGATCCGCTTGGCTGAATGTGCTGAACAGGGATGTTGATAGCTGTGGAATGGGTAACTACATTTCTCTGAAGGATTTGGTCATAAAACCATGCAATTGTGAAAACAGCACATTAGCAAATGATCTACGAAAAAAAAAAAAACCCTCCAGACAAGCCCTATAAAAAGTCTGGATTTTTGGAGTCCCTCCTGGAAAACAAACAAACAAAAATTCTCCCAAAACACAGGCACGTCTGATATTTGTGATCTTTCCAAACATGTGAGGCAGGTGTTGCACGAACAATTGTGCCAGGCTGTTTCTGTTGGGTTTTCTTTCCTCTTTACCTTTTAATGAGACAGCTTTTCTGTGTGCTGCTAAAGGGAAAGGAAGGTGTGACAGTCTTGATAGTTCCTTCTTAAAACATAGGTGTAGGACCTCCGATATGCTAAGAAGCTCTTTAGAAACATGAAGTTTACTTGACAGTTCCTGAAAAAGAAAGACAAAATAAAGATTCTCAGTTTTGGTATCTTTTTGTTGATTTGAAATGAGTGTCCCAGGGCTTTTGAATACTTCATTATCTTATTTTGATAGTTACTGTGACAACATTGTACATATCTATTTTAAAAAATCCTACTTTAGCAGGATAGGAACTGTTTTATCAAATCAAGCAAGTAAATGTATATGTCCTCGTTTCCAACCTGAGTATGCAAATCCCAGCAAAAACTCAGGGAGGAGGAAAATTAAAGGAGGTCAAAATTAAAAGGTATTTCAGAGAACTATTTTATAAATATTTCTGGAAAGTATTGCTGTAACCTAGGAACCAAGACATGCATTGGGCTTAATGGAGGGAGAGAAGTCTCCTAAGTTAGATGCTTTGAATAACTCAGGAGATTGTAATGAGTGTGCAAAGGAGCTTCAACTCCGAAGCTAAGCCTAATGAATAGCTGCTTTGCAACAAGGAGATACTGTGTAGCTTCTTGTTCTTTCTGCACTTAGGAGGTCCAGAAATTTGGTAAACAAGAACAGAAGTTTTGGGGTTTTTTTCCCCCTATGGGAAATTGGAAAAAACTTGAAGAAATCAAAGTTGGGAGAAGATAATTCAGTGCTCCATACTAGGCTTTCAGCACCCTGGCACTGGGTTCTAGTTTTGTCATTATCTTCYACTTTCCATGACTGCTTTTGCTGATACTAGTTTTTCAAACTACAGCGTCACTAGCTGGCATTCCCTGCCTTGGCTTGAATAAGTGATACATGTAAACAGAGAATAGTGGTTTGAGATTTTTTTTTTCCCAGCCTCTGTTAGCAGCAAGGTTTTAAACTTCCATTGCATTCTTAGCAAATACAGCAAGGGGTTGATTCAGTTGACCAAATTGATCAGTGGAATGCTATTGCAGATGATTGTATTGTATATTAGAGTGTAAATAATTAATCACCTTAATTAATTAATTACTCTTAATTAATGAATTAATTAGTCTTTAAGAGCTATTAAACATAAGCTACTATCTTTGCCAAGCATTGTGGTGCAAATTATTGTGTGTGCCCAGTCTTTCATAGTGACTTTGCATTTGGCAAACCRAATCTTCCCATGTCTCTACTGAAAAGTTCTTTGGAAGCACTCTTCTTACAAAGCTACTGACYGAGGCCTTTTAAAATGGTAAAGAAACATTCTCAGAGTGGGATTTATCTCCTCTGCAGCCTACACGCTTGCTGCCGAGACCTGGCGTGATGCCAGCACTGTAGCTCTTGCCACACACGCCAGCGTGCTCGGTCCTTGGGCACCTTTGGCTTCTCAGTGTAGTCAAAGACYGGGTGAACCCAGTAAACTGCAAGTTATTAGAGGTGACTTCCTGGCTTATATAACTTATTAAGATAAACAGGAATGTTACCTGTAGCTGTTATTTTGGTTCTTCTGAAGAAAGAGAGAGGGTGCAGCTGAGCAGTACATTGTACTGATAATTTATATTACAGCAGTATTACAGCAGTGACTTTTTTTTTTTTTTTTTTTTTTTTTTTTTT